>NC_092005.1:2703019-2926293 GCF_044704955.1 Pristiophorus japonicus
ATAGAAACATTCAAACTTGTCGATTCGAGTCCCATAAAAGTCCAATTGTAAATTAATAGAATGATTACCGCACAGCAGGAGGCCATTCGTCCCATCGAGAGCGTTCCAGCTCTCAGCTAGTCCCACTCCCCCGCCCTTTCCCCATAGCTCTGCAGGACAGGGTTGGCTGGTTCCGAGGCTGGAAATTAAAAGTTTGCAGCAAACCGCAACTGTCAGCGATAGACGGAAGGTTTATTGTTTTGGGCCTGAAATCCACTCAGATTTACCTGCTCGCTGCTACAATGTTTAAAGCTCCATTCAGTGCTTGAATAACTAAGAGCTGTAGCTGCCGGCCTGCATTTATATCTGTCAGAGCGTGAGATCCGCCAGGGAGGGAGGCACGTTTAAACTGTCGCCCAATTATCTTTTATGGTTTTACAACATTTCAAGAAAGCAAAAGGATTTCCCCTCAAGTTACAATGATCTTTTCTGTTATTGTCTTCGCATGCATCTTTCTAACTCTCCCTATCTCTGAATCTTGTATTTCTCTGGTTTTCGCTGATTGACTTCTCAGGTTTAAATGGACGGTCTGGGTTGATCTAACCTGCAACAAGGAAAGCAATGGGCAAAGAAATACCTGGACTATAGGACAACAATGATGTAAATTCGAGGCAAATATCTTCATAGATATGTTCCTTCGCGCTCGCAGTGAAATAAAGCAGCACCGATTACAGTTGTCTTAAGGTAGAGTGTACCTTATGTGGATGCCGACACAGACGACAATATAGAGCTATTAATGCTACAAAATCTCATTTGATAATACAGGTCACATATTCAAAACTAGTTATGTAAAGACATTCTAATATTGTTGACGTGGAATAGTGAGCAATGCTTGCACGGCAATTGCATGCCTGTGTCCAGTTGGAAAGCTGTCTGAAGTAACATGCAGAACAATGAATTTCTGCTGAGCAGACCATGAGCCTACTTCTTGAAAATGGTTCTCCGGTCCCGCTAAGAGGGGATTAAGTATCATGAGAGTTCGATAGGACTGTGCCGACTTGTATAGCAGGACGTGTAGGGGGCATTTTTCCTTCCTTAAAGGACAGTAATGACTCAGTTGCAGAATTTGCTCGCACCACTCGCAATTCGGCCCAAGGACGAGCCGAGCCGATCACGTGGAGTTAATTCAATTCCTCCAGACAGTAAATTCAGTTGGCATATCAAGAAAAAATAAGAAATCGCCGTGGCTTACTCAGTGACCGCGCAGCATAATGGAAAAGGTGGTTATTTACGTTATGTACCTTGATGTTATCAGGAAATTGCAGTTTTGAGGAGATTTGAATTCAAAGCCTAATTTATGTAAGATTCAGTCAAATGCTTGGAAGCTTTATCAGCAACATGCGCTTAACAAAGTAAATGAGCACAATCGATTAGCAGTCCATCGCCATAACCTCTCGTCTGCCATCTAGCACAACTCATCTATTACATTTCAGGCTTTTTGCATCCATACAGAAATACGCTGCAAAAAGTCCCCGTCACGACGTGTCCTGCCCGTGCAACCAGATCGACAATGTTGAAAATGTACAATCAGCTTCTGTAAGCAAACGGCCTTCAGCTACTACAGGATGGCTGTGAAATGCCTCCTCAAATGATGAGGTGCGGGCCCCTTTTAAATAGACCAGGCAGCCTGGCCACGCCGGTTTCAAAACCGACCAATATAGAACTCTCTACAGTTAAACCACATTAGGCGTACTGTGTGCAATTCTGGTCGCTATATTATAAAATAAACTAGTGAGGCACTGGATAGGATGCAGGTAAGATGGTATACTATCAGGAAAGAATCGACAGGCTCAATTTACTTTGTTGTGAAACGAGAAGTTTGAGGGATAACCTAATAGAGCTCTTTAATATCTTGAAAGATTTTGATAGAGTTGATATAGTGTTTCCACTTGTGGAGAAAATATTACAAGAGACCATTAATATAAGAAAAACCAGCAACAAATCAAATTGGGAATTAAGAAGAATCTTCTTTACGCAGAGAGTGGTAAGGATGTAGAACTCGCTGCCACCAAAGAGGTTGAATCAAATATTATAGATGCATGTAAGGAGCGGTTAGATAAATATATGAGGGAGAACTAAATGGAGGGCTATGCTGATAGTGCTGGATGCGGAAAGAGGGGAGGATGCTCCAATGGACCACAAACGTCGATATTGACAGTTTGGGACGAATAGCCTGTTTTTGCATTGAATATCCTATGTATTCGTATGATGTCGACACCATGGGTTCAATTCAAAAGCCAACTTCTCGCAACTTTCAGACCTAGAGGAAATAACACTGATTAATATTCCTGATTTAGGGTGTTTCAAAAAGATGTCAAGATTGATGCTCCTTAAAGCCTACCTCGTTGACCAAGCTTTGGGGCATCTGTCGTAATTTCTCTTTTAAGTGTCTCGGTGTAAGCGTTGTTTGATTTGTCTTAAGCTTTCGTGGAGCGCCCTGTGACGTCTTACTATGTTAAAGGCGCGACATAAATGCAAATTGTTGTTGTTGTAATATTTACATCATTGTCTCCCTGTTTCAGGTTTCACCGAAAACGTGCTGGTTGAGAAGGCATGCGGCATACTTACCTTTATTAGCCGAGATATATATTACAATAGCAGTGAAGACATGCTTGAGCTATATAAAACATTATTTGGGCCATAGCTAGATTACTGCGTACACATCATTACAGGAAAGATGTAATTGCACTAGAGAGGACGTAAAAGAGATTTACGAGGATGTTGCCTGGACTGGAGAATTTTGGCTATCAGTAATGATTCGATAGGCTGGGTTTGTTTTCATTGGAACATAGGAAGCTGAGGGGAAACAACATTGATGTGTACAAAATTATGAGGGGCCCGGAGAGAGTGGATAGGAAGGACCTATTTTTCTGAGCAGAATGGTCAACAACCAGGGGACATAGAATTAAAGTCATTGGTAGCAAGTTTAGAGGGGATTTGACGGGTAATGTTTTCCCCAAAGCAAGTTGGTAGTCTGGAACTCACTGCCTGAAAGGGTGGTAGAGGCAGAAACCCTCACCGCATTTAAAACACGCTTGGATATGCACTTAAAGTGCAATAACCTACAGGGCTACGGACCAAAAGCTGGAACATGGGATTCAACTGGATAGCTCTTTGTTGGCCAGCGTTGACCGGATGGGCCGAAATATCCTTCTTCCGTCCTGTAAATAACTGTGATTCTATGATTCAGTTCTAAGCGAGGATCTAACTGCAGATAATCCGGACGTGGAGACTTTATGGTAAAATTAAGAGATAGGAAAGGATTTAAGACAATAGTGGGAGTTGTGCATAGGCCCCCTAGTCGCAGCTGTGAAGTACTAGAATATATAAATTTAGAGATTAGACAAGCGTGCAGTAAAGACAGTGTGGTTTTAATAGGGGATTTAAATTTTCATATCTATTGTGATAATCGGACTAGCACCTGTCAGAAAGATTGTGTATTTCTTGAATGTGTCCGGGCTAGTTCTACAACAATATGTTCCAGAACGAACAAGGGACATGCCAATTTACATTTAGTAATGAGTAACGAGCCGGAGTATTCAACAGCCGAAGCGTAAGAGAAAATGTATTTAATAGCGATCAAAACATGATCGACTTCAACGTAACGTTTGACAGGGAGAAACGAGAAAAAGCTACTACAATTCCAGATTTCGGTAAGACCGACTTCAAGGGACTGAGACAGAGACTGTCCACAACAAATTGGGAAAATCTGTTAATGGGTAAAACGATAGGAGTTATTACAAATAATTTAAAGTTATACAGAATCAGTGTATACCCCTGGGGGCCCAAAAAACTGGCATGGGCGACTAAAGAGGTAAGGGACCACGTTAACCTAAAATTAAAAGCGTACACAAATGCAAAAAAATAGCACAGATCCTGGTGAATGGGAAAGCTACAAAGAAAAGCTAAGGGGCACAAAGAAGATAGTAAGTGCTGCAAAGAGGGAGTAAGAAAATAACCGACTGGTGAAATGAACAGACACATAGCAGATGTAAGTTAACGCAGAGAATTGTGAAGTGATACATTTTGATGGGATGAGGAGAGGCAATATGAATTAATCATACTATTTTAACGAGGCCAGATTTATACGTGAACATTTAAAACCCTATTTCAGCATCCGCCTCTGGAGATCAATGAACCCGAAACCGGTCAGAATGCTCTCCCTGTATTGTATCAACCAGCATTAAATCGTACAATTTTAACGAGGGGGCAGGATCTGGAAGACATGAGGACTTTTCTTTTGTTAATAGACGAATAAGGTATAAAAACAAGGAAGTTATGCCAAACAATTATGAGGCCTTAGCTGCAATATTGCGTTCAGTTCGTGACAACACGCTTTAGCCCTTGGCAGAATAGATTTACTCGAATAATGCCAGAGTTGGTGACCTCATTTATATGAAGAGACTGGTGAAGCTGGGATTTCTCTCCTCAGAATAGAAAGTCGAACCCATGATCTTCGGTTTACGGGACCGAAGCCTTACCACTTGGCCACCGCGCCTTGATAAGCTATGTGACTTGCTTTGAATTGCTACCGAATCCCACATCATTACAATTCCGTTGTCGAAGCACAGACGCATATACAAAAAAATAAAGCGGGATAGTGCAACGGGCAAATGACCAGCGTCATTTATGTGAAACTATCATAAAACATTTCATAAAATCATACATGACCGATGGAGAATATTTGGTCCATCGTACTCTTGAACGAGCTATCCAATTAGACCCATCTCTTTCCACAACGCCCTGCCAAATGTGGCTCTTCAAGCATTTATCCAATTCCATTTTGAGGGTTACAATTGAATCTGCAGTGCTCCGGGGAAATGACAGGGGGTGAGACTGTCCTAGAGTCAGAACGGGCTCGATGGGCCGAATTGTCTTCTTCCGTGTTGTAACAATTCTAAGAATCGAAGACTCTATGATTCACCACCCTTTCAGGTAGTGCATTCACAGATCACAACAACTCACAGTTTCAAAACGAACAATTCTCCTCCACTTCCATTTGTTTCCTCTGTTCTGCATTGGATGTTCCCAGGATGGATAGTTTTGGTTATGGGGAAAGATTGGGGTTGTTTTCTTCGGAACAGATGAGGATAAAAGGTGACATAATTGAGGTGTATAACATTATGCGGGGCCGTGATAGTGTGCATAAGAAACACCTATACCCCTGAGCGGAGAGGTCAATAACCAGGGGGCATAGATTTAAAGTAATTGGTAAAAGGATTACACGAGAGTCGAGGAAAATTTTTTTCGCCCAGAATGAATTTGGGTCTGGAGCTCACTGACTGAAAAGTTGATGGAGACACAATCGGTCATCACATTGAAGCAATACTTGTATATGGATTGAATTGCCCTACATATCAAGAGCTGGGAAGTGCGATTGGGCTTGATAACTCTTTAGATTGGCGGAGACAGGATGGGCCGAATGCCCTCCTTTCCTGATGCAAACTTCTACGATTCTATGATTCTATGAGGTGGGGAATGCTCTTTTGTTTCCTGCACATATCTGTATCGATGCGATCGTGCTGTGTGGTAATTGGCTGCCGTATTGCCCTACAGCACATCCAGTGACTACACTTCAAGAAGTACTTCATTTTCTGTAAAGCACGTTTTAATAAAATATTAATTCAGTGGATGTGGGCTTAGCTAGCAAGGCTGACACTTATTGGCCAACCCTAATTGCGTTTGAGAAGGTAGTGATGAACAAACTTCGTGAACCACTGCAGTTCTTGGATATGCACTTGATGGCTATGGTCCAAGAGCTCGAAATTGGATTTGGCAGGATAGTGCTTTGTCCACCAGCAAGGACGCGATGGGCTAAATGGTTTCCTTCTGTGCTGTAAATTTCTATGGCTCTGTGGTTCAGTCACTGATGTGATGGTACTAACAATGTGCTGTAGTAGAAGGAGTTCCAATATTTTCACCCCACACAATAATGGAAAGGCGATATATTTCATGGTTCATTATCTGCGGAGTTGATACTCGAGTTGGAAAAATCAATCTTCAGCGATCATGCCCACTTCTGACCTGAAGATGGAGGGCAGGTCATTGATGAAGCAGGTGATGATGATATCCTGCAGCGATATCCTGGGCTGAGATGATTGGCGTCGAAAAACCACAACCATCTTCTTTTAGGCTCGGTATGTCTCCAGCAGTGGAGATTAACCCCGCAATGACTTCAACGTTCGAAGCCTCCTTGATGAAACATTCGGCCAAATACTGCTTTGATGTCAAGGACAATCACTCTCACCTCATTTTAGAATTAATCACTTTTGTCCATATTTGGACCAAGGCTGTAATGATGTCTGGAGGCTGGGCGTCCTGTCGGAACTCAAACTGAGCAACGGCGAGCAATTGGGTCATCCTATGTTCGTGAAAGTTGCTACGGGAATGCAAGCTCGTGCTGTTACTGTCTGAAAAGAGTGCACAGTTGCATGATGTATATTTGTAGGATAAGATGTGTCTTCGGCCTGAAATCTTACTCCAACTTCCCCTTCCGACAGACCCTACCAGGGCTTCAAAGCATGGCACGTTCTAAAATGTCAGTGTTAAAAAATTGTTTCATTCTATATTTCTTAAAGATTAAGACACAACTGGCAGCGAGATATCCAGTTTGCCGATGATGCAAATATTGGTGATATAGTAATTAGTGCAGATTTTAGCGTATACTTATAAAGATATATTGATGGATTAAATGAACGGACGATTCAGTGGCAGATAGATTCCAAACAGATAATTGTGTGGTCATCCATTTTGGCTCACAAATATAAATCCGAGTACTAATTATATGTAGCACAGCTCGGAGGAATGGAGTTCCAAAGTGGTTTGGTGTCCAAGTGCCCATACCACTAACGTGCAGTAGCAAGTTACAAATATATTCAAAACAACTAATGGCATGTTAGGCATTATAACTATGGGTTGGACTATAAAGCTATGGAAGTTTTTCTTCAACTGAACAGAGATGTAGTTAGACTATATCTGGAGAACTCTAAGTTATAGAATATAATAGATTCATAGACGTTTACAGCACGAAGGAGGCAATTTCAGCCCATCCTGTCCGTACCACGGTTATCCAGCCTAATCCAACTTTCCAGCTCTAGGTCCATAACCCTGCGCGTTACGGCCCTTCAGGTACACATCCAAATACGTTTTAAATGTGCTAAAGGTTTCTGCCTCTACCACTCTTTCAGGCAGTGCGTTTTAGACAACAATAACTATCTGCGTGTGGAAATTTCCCATCACATCTCCTGTAAACCTTCTCTAATTACTATAAATGTATGCCCGCGGGTTGTTGAGCACTCTGCTAAGGGCAATAAGCCGTTTCTACCCATTATATCTCGTCCCCTTATGGGCGCGGCCCCTTGGAAATGATAGGCTGGATTGGAATGTGTACGATTCATACTCACCAGAATGTGACCAGGATGCCACGGGTTAAATTATGAGGAGAGATTACATAAACTAGGTCTGTACTCCCTGTAATATAGAAGGTTAAGTGTCGATTTGATTGAGATTTTTAAGGTTTTGAAACGAATTGATAAGATAGATAGAGATACAGCTTTTTTCACCGTTCGTGGGCGAGTTTTCGACAAGGGCACATAATGTTAAAATCAGAGGCAGGACATTCGACAGAGAAGTTAGGAAAATCTTCTTCACGCAAAGGGTGAAGTATTTATCTTCTACGAAAGGCAGGATATACTAGCTCAATTAAAAATGTTAATTTTAGATTGATAGTTTTTGCTAGATACTGGTTAAAACGATATGGAGCCAATGTAGATGGATGGAGATAAGATAGAGCTCAGCCAAGAATTAACAGAATGGCGAATAGGCACAAGGGGCGGAATGGCCTAATCCTGTTCCTATGTTCAGTCAATTGACAGAACACCTATTATAAATAAAGAAACGTTGTCTTGAAGGGTGAATTAAAATACATTATTTGCAGAGATTATGGACCGCTTCGACGCTGTCTTAACAAACAAGCAATGAGTCTAATTGTCAAACCAGTTGTTTGAATATTTACCAGGAGCAGAGACACATCAGTTGGATTTTAATTCCAACGCATTAACATTTCGGCCATCCTGCTCATGGGCACGCTGCAGTGCAGTGCTTGGAAATTCGGCAAATCGCTTGCAGACTCAAAATGTAGTTTTCAGCGCAGAGCAAACTACACGTCTGCATACTCTGCAAACGTGGGAGGATTTCTGCCTTGTTTTTAACTGTGGTCGGTGAAAAGCTGAACCGCAAAAGCACAGCACTTAGCCAACTCATTGAACTGACCGTCTGTAACTAGAAAAGAAACCCCCTTGCTTTAACCCACATAACATGTAATCTTCCCGTCAACACTGAACATCGTTGAATGAATAATGTTAAAATTAACGTCAAAAACCCAGTATCAGCAAGCTCAGACTGAACCAGCGCTTAAAGTGACAACGCATAAGGTAGAGAGTAAACTGATGTGGGGAGCGATGGAGAGAGTGACAGAGAGAAAGTCATATTTGGACGGTTAACAGATCTCCAATGAGAACAGGTTACAGAAATTGACTGCAACTGAGATAGACATAAAGCGAGACTAACACACGGAAAGAAAGTTAGATTCAGAGAGAAATAGAATGAATGATAGAGAGAGAAAAAGAGAACCAGCAAACTAAATGTGAGAAAATCCCTCCCGGCTCGGCCGGTAATTAAATCCGTGAACTGAGGTGTACAGGTGAAAACACAAGCTCACTGAGAAAAAGGAATGTAGCATCCCATGAGACACTTTCCCCAGAGCCCTGCAAACTGTTCGCCATCAACTATTTACCCAATTCCCTTCTAGAGGTGGTCACCCCGTTGCTTAAGAGCGTGCAGGTAGAGAGGGAGTGGGTGATCAGCAGACAGAAGAGGAGGACTCGGCAGGTAGTGCACGAGCCCCCGAGTCCATCTCGCTCGCCAACAGATATTATCTTCTGAGTACCGGTGTGGAGATAGTGCCTCTGGCGAGTGCAACCAGATCCAAATCCACGGCACTGAAGGTGGTTCAGCTGCACAGGGGAGGAGAGAGAGGAATGGAAGAGCTATAATGGTAGGGGTTTCAATAATCAGGGGAGCAGACAGGCGTTTCTGCAGCCACAGACGTGACACCAGAGTAATATGTTACCTTCCTGGAGGCAAGGATGTCACCGAGCAGCTGCAGGACATTCTGATAACATAAGAACATAAGAATTAGGAACAGCAGTAGGCCATCTAGCCCCTCGAGCCTGCTCCACCATTCAACAAGATCATGGCTGATCTGGCCGTGGATTCAGCTCCACTCAGCCGCCTGCTCCCCGTAATCCTTAATTCGCTTATTGGTTAAAAATCTATCTATCTGTGACTTGAATACATTCAATGAGCTAGCCTCAACTGCTTCCTTGGGCAGAGAATTCCACAGATTCACGACCCTCTGGAAGAAGAAATTCCTTCTCAACTCGGTTTTAAATTGGCTCCCCCATATTTTGAGGCTGTGCCCCCAAGTTCTAGTCTCCCCGACCAGTGGAGCAACCTCTCTGCCTCTATCTTGTCTATCCCGTTCATTATTTTAAATGTTTCTATAAGATCACCCCTCATCCTTCGAACTCCAACGAGTAAAGACCCATACTACTCAATCTATCTTCATAAGGTAACCGCCTCATCTCCTGAATCATACTAATGAATCGTCTCTGTACCCCCTGCAAAGCCAGTATATCCTTCCTTAAGTAAGGTGACCAAAACTGCACGCAGTACTCCAGGTGCGGCCTCACCAATACCCTATACAGTTGCAGCAGGACCTCCCTGCTTTTGTAATCCATCCCTCTCGGAGCAGGGTGATCAGTCAGCGGTCATTGTCCATATTGTTACCAATGACATAGGCAGAAAGAGGGGTGATGTCCAGCAGGCAAAGTTTGGGGAGCTACGAGAGAGGTTAAAAAGCAGGACCTGAAAGGTATTAATCTCCGGAATACTCCAGTTGCCACGAACTAGTAAGTACAGAAATAGGAGGATAAAGCACGTGGATGCATGGCTGGAGAGATGGAGCAGAAGGGAGGGCTTTAGTTTCCTGAGACATTTGGACTACTTTTGACGGAGTTGGAACCTGTACAAGCCAGACGGGTTGCCCCTCAAAAGAGCCGGGACCAATAACCTCGAGTGGCGGCGGACTGGGGGGAGGCGGTGGTTGCTCGTGCTGTTGGGGAGGGTTTAACCTAGTTTGGCAGGGGGATGGGAACCTTAGAATAGATTCAATAGGGAGGCAAGTAGAGTTGGAATTAAAAAGCAAATAGGTAGAAAGTTAGTTTGTAGGACAGAGGAAACAAGCAGGAAAAAGGTGTAAAAAACCAATTAAAAAAGCTTTTTGTCTAAATGCACGTAGCATTCGTAAGAAAACAGATGAGTTGACGGAACAAATAGATACAAATGAGTACGATCTGCTAATCATTACAGAGACGTGGTTGCAAGGTGACAAGGACTGGAAACTAAATATTCAGGAGTATTTCACATTTCAAAAGACAGACAAAAATAAAAAGTTAGGGTAACACTGTTAATAAAAGATGGGATCAGTGCGTTCATGAGAAACGATTTTGGCTCAGAGCATCAAGAGGTTGAATCAGTTTGGATGGCGATAAGGAACAATAACGGGAAAAAGTCGCGGTTGGACGTACTCTTTCGGCCCCCAAAAAGTAGTTAGACGGTTGGACGGAGTATAAATCAAGAAATAATGGAGGCTTGGATAAAAGGAACGGCAATAATGATAGGGGCTTTTAACCTTCATATTTACTGGATAAACTTAATTGGCCAGGCTAAACCTGAGGAGGCGTTCATGGAGTGTATCCGGGAGAATTTATATCTACAATACATGCTGCCCCAACCAGGGAGCAGGCTATCTTAGATCTAGTACTGTGTAATGAGACAGGATTAATAAATGATCTCATAGTAAAAGATCGTATAGGATTGAGTGACCACAATATGGTTCAATTTCAATTTCATTTCGAGGAATAGAAATTTGTTTCTCCAACCACTGTCCTAAGCTTAAATAAAGGAGACTACAATGGCATGAAGTCAGAAATGGATAAATTTGCTGGGAAAGTAGCCTAAGGTGTGGGACGGTTGATGAGCAGTGGCAGGCATTTAAGGAGATATTTTATAACTCGGAACAAAAATTTACCCAATGAGAAGGGAAGGCTGTAAGAGAAGGGATAACCATCCGCGTCTAATTAAGGAAATAACGAAGGGTATCAAATTGAAATCAAAGGTATACAATTTGGCCAAGACTAGTGGGAGACGAGAGCAGCGCATTGCGAATTTTTTGAAGCAAGCAGAGAACGATTAAAAACATTATTAAAGAGGGAAGTTAGATAATGAAATTAAACTAGCACAAAATATAACAACAGATCGTAAGAGTTTCTACAAATACATAACAACGTGAATGTTGGTCCCCTGGAGGATGACACTGGGGAATTAATATTGGAAAACAGGGAAATGGCAGAGACTTTGAACAAATATTTTGTATTGGTCTTTAAAGTAGATGACACTAAAAACAACCCAATAGTGGATAATCAAGCAGATATAGGCAGGGTTGAATTAATACTATCACTATCACGAAGGAAGTAGTACTCGTAAAATAAATGCCCTAAAGGCAGATAAGTCCCCTGGACCTGATGGCTTACATCCTAGAGTCTTAAGAGAAGTGATTGCAGAGGTACTGGATGCATTCGTTTTAATTTCTCAAAATTCCCTGGAATCGGGGGCGGTCCCAGCCGATTGGAAAACCGCAAATGTAACTCCACTTAAATACGAGACAAGCAAAAAACAGGAAACTATAGACCCGTTAGCCTAACATCTGCCGTTGCGAAAATGCTGGTGTCCATTATTAAGGAAGCAGTAGCGGAACATTCGGAAAAGCACGATTCAATCAAGCAGAATCAGCATGGTTTTATGAAAAGGAAATCATGTTTAACAAATTTGCTGGAGTTTTTGCATATGTAACGAGTGGATAAAGGGAACCCAGTAGAAGTGGTGTATTTTAATTTCAAGAAGGCATTCGATAATGTGCCACAGAAGAGGTTACTGCACAAGATAACATCTCATGGGGTTGGGAGTAAAATCTTAACATGGATAGAGGCTTTGCTAAATAACAGAAAACAGAGCGTCGGGAAAAATGCGTAATTTTCCAGTTGGCAAACAGTGACGAGTGGGGTGACTCAGGTATCGGTGCTGGGTCCTCAACTATTTACAATCTATATTAATGATATGCATGAAAGGACCGAGTGGAAATGAGCTAAGCTTGCTGATGAAACAAAGATGAGTAGGAAAGCAAATTCTGAGGAGGACACAAATTATCTGCAAAGGGATATAGACAAGCTCAGTAAGTGGGCAACAGGTTGGAGTTGCAATATAACGTGTGAAAATGTGACGTTACCATCTGTGACAGAAAGAATAGAAAAGCAAATTATAATTTAAATGGACAAAAGTTGCAAAGTGCTGCAGTACAGGGACACCTGAAGGTCCTTGTGCATGAAACACCAAAAATTATATGCAGGTACAGCAATTAATCAGAAAGGCAAATGGAATGTGCGTTTATTGCAAGTGAGATGGTTTACAAAAGCAGATTAGTCCTGCTACAATTGTACCGGGTATTAGTGAGGCCACACCTGGAGTACTGCGTACAGTTTTAGTCTCAGTAATTAAGGAAGGATATACTTGGAGATTGTTCAGAGAATGTTCACGAAGTTGACTTTGGAGATGAGAAGGGTTGACTTATGAAGATAATTTAAGTAGGTTGGGACTATCCACACTGGAGTTCAGAAGAATGAGAGGTAATCTTATCGGGAACTTAAAAGATAATGAGGACGCTCGACAAGGTGGATGCAGAGAAAATATTTCCACTCATAGGAGGAACTAAAACAAGTGGACATAGACTTAGAATAAGGGACCGCCCATTTATAAGAACATAAGAACATATGAAAGGAAAAGGCCATACGGCCCCTCGAGTCTGCACCACCATTTAATACGATAATTGCTGATCGGATCATGGACTCAGGTCCACTTCCCTGCCCGCTCCCCATTAACCTGTAATCCATTATTGGTTAAGAAACTGTCTCTGACTTAAATTTATTCAATGTCCCGGCTTCCAGAGCTCTCTGAGGTGGCGAATTCCACAGATTTACAACCCCCTTAGAGAAGAAATTCCTCCTCATCTCAGTATTAAATCGGCAGCCTCTTCTTCTAAGATGATGCCCCCTAGTTCTAGTCTCCCCTATCAATGGAAACCTCCTCACTGCATCCGCCTTGTCAAGCCCCCTCATAAACTTATACGTTTCGATAAGATCACCTCGCATTCTTCTGAATTCCAATGAGTAATGCCTGAAGCTCCTCACTCTTTCATCATAAATCAACCCCCTCATCTCCGAATGAACCTAGTGAACCTTCTCTGAATTGCCTCAAAAGCAAGTATCCTTTCATAAATATGGAAACCAAAACTATACACTGTATTTCAGGTGTGGCCTCAGAATACCCGATATAACTGTAGCAAGACTTCCCTGCTGTTATACTCCATCTCCTTTGTAATAAACGCCATGATTCCGTTGGCCTTCCTGATTATTTGCTGTAGCTGCACACCAAACATTTGTGTTTCATACACAAGTACCCATAGTTCCGGCTGTACTGCAGCACGTTGAAATTTTTCTCTATTTAAATAATAGCTTGATCTTTTCTGTCAAAGTTTTTTCTGTCAAATTGTATGACCTCACACTTTCAAGCATTATACTCATACATTGCTTTTCATCACACCTTTTCATCGTCAGCAAATGTGGCCACGTTACACGCGGTCCCTTCTTCCCAGTTTTTTATGAATTTAAAATTGAGATGAGAAGAAACTTCATTTCTCAGATCGTTTTAAATCTATGGAATTCTCTCCACCAGAGAGCCTTGGAGGCAGGGTCAATGAATATATATAATCAGAGATAGACAAATGTTTGATTATAAGGGAGTAAAGGGTTATGGGGAGCAGGCAGGGAAGTGGAGCTGAGTCCTTGATTAGATCATCCATGCTCTTATTCAATGGCAGAGCAGGCTCGAGGGGCCAAATACTCATGCCCCTAATTCTTATGGTCTTATATACTTAAGAAAGTTCTGATCGCATCTGTGCCAACCAACTGCAAAGCATTCCAAACTTGAACTACTTGGTGAATAAGTCAATAATCTCCTCACCTCAACTCCGGTTCATTTGTCAACTAAATTGCTAATTTAAATCTGAAATTGATAGATGTTTGCTAGATAATGTTAGGAATTGATTTGGTGTCAATGCAGATGGACGAAATTGAGATATTGGTCAAACATTACCTCACTGAATGGCGGAACCGACTCGAGGGTTCAACGACCCCTGCTCTTATTTTCCGTCAATTGGCAGGGCACCTGTTGTAAATGTAGAAACGCTGCCTGGAAATGTAAAATATAAATGCAGAACCTTACTTTCGAATGATTATAATATTTTAACACGTTATCATAATAGGCACCATTTGCTAGTACTGGAGCTCAAACTCAAGCCAACATTCGCATATTTGATTTTCAGTCCAAAACCTATGACACACTCAGCCATCCGGACGATTGAAGCAAAAAATGCAAATTTCGACAATTCAGCAAATTCATTCCACACCAAATACCAATCCATTGATAATGCTAGTGTTTGGAAAGCTGCTATAGAAAAAAAGTAACATCAATTACTTTTCAGTTTCCGAGCTCTCAATCTCCCTCTCACTATGGTCGTCCAATCACTCTGGATATCCATCCCGCACCAGGACGGCTTGAGGCCCCTCCGCTTCTTCATTGAAAGGACGCTCAACCAATTCGCATCCACCATCAATTCGTCTGCCTGGCGGAACTTGATTTAAACTGGCATTGGACAACTTCTCCTTTGACTCCACACATTTACTCCAAATTAAATGTGGCGCTATGGTAACCCGCATGTGGCCTAGGTATGCCTGTATTTCAATGATATAAATGCAACAATCTTTGTTCTAGTCCTACTCAGGTCCCATCCATCACCTCGTTTTCTGGTACATTGATGATTTTATCTGTGCCATTTCCAGCTTTCGCAGTGAACAAGACGTTTAGCAACTTTGCTTTAAATTTCCACCCTTCCTGCCCTTCACATGGCCCATCTCCGACTCTCCCCTTCCTCTTCTCGATTTCGCTACCTCCACTGCTGGGGATGGTCGGCCGACCAATATCTACTATAATCCCACTGATTCCCACATGTACCTTAGTTGCACTTTTTCACACTCGCTTTCTGTAAGGACTCTCTTCCATTCTCCCAATTTCTCCATCACCATCGTATGTGTCCTGACGATGGCAAAGTCAATACCAGTGCTACAGATATGTAGCTAAATATTTCTCCAGCAAGAAAAACCCACGACCCGAGTCCTGCCCATTTCCAGCACTTCTGCTCTCATCCCTTCTCCTCCCTCGCAGAACCGCGATAGGGTTCCATTTGTGCTTAACGTTCATCCCACTAACCGCCACATTCAATGGATCATCCTGCCCCATCTCTGACACATCCATCGTGGTCCCACCATTAAATACATCTTACCCTGCCCTCTCTTTTCAGCAGTCCAAATGGACCAGTCTATCCGGGACGCCCTGGTCCACTATCCAATCACCACCAGAAACGCTTTCCTTCCCACAGCACCTTCCCATGCAAGCGCAGGAGAAGCAACACATGGCCATTTCCTCCTCCCTTTCCACAGTCCAGGCCAGTGTCGGTGAAACAACGACGTACTTGTACTTCTTTCAAATTAGTATACTGTATCGACTGAAATCTCCTCTACATTCAGGCGACCAGGCACATATTAGGTGAGCACTTTACCGAGCAGCTCATTTCTGTCCGCATCAAGAACCCCAAGCTTTCGGTCGTCTGTCTCGTCCTCCATCACTGTTCCCATGAAGCTCAACGTAAGTTCGAGGAACAGCAGCTCCTCTTTCCATTAGGCACTTTACAGCCTTCCGTGCTCAACGTTGTATTCAACAATTTCAGATTCTAATCACTGCTCCCATTTTCTCCGACAGTAGCTGTTAGTAATGATTTTGATATTCTCTCTTACCCTTTCTCTAGACGCATATTTTTTTCTTGAAGTGTCCCATTATCATGCCCTTTTGCTTTTGTCATGAAATCATTCCTGCTTTCCACCATGTCACAGGACTTCCTTTTCGCTCTTTCCTCCCCTCCAACTCTCCCTGCTTATGTACCTGCTTAAAATCTGTTACACCTCCAACTTCTGACAGTTTTGATGAAATATCATCGACGTGAAACATTATCTCTGTTTCTCACTTCACTAATGCTGCTTGTCCTGTTGAATATGTTCAGCAATTTCTGTTTGCATTTCCTATTCCCAGCATCCCCAGTATGTTGCTTCAGAAAAAGTAACATCAGTGCTATGAATGAGAGGTTTTGTTATCAAGTGGTGATGAGGCGATCCTGGCAAACCGGAAAGAGCGGGTTCAACCTCTGTCTGCGCTTTCAAAGAAGTCTCGGTTGATCTCCTGTTGTTGCGACCAGTCCATTATTATCTCAAATGGTAATAGATCAGGAGGTCCACTGACCGAAGAATTTGAAAAGCCATTGAAT
Organism: Pristiophorus japonicus; assembly: GCF_044704955.1. Lineage (NCBI taxonomy): Eukaryota > Metazoa > Chordata > Chondrichthyes > Pristiophoridae > Pristiophorus > Pristiophorus japonicus. Next base: position 2,719,668 of record NC_092005.1, read on the forward strand.
GTTTCTGAGTCCGTTAATGTTCCCTATCTTTTGCTAAATGTATTTATCTGAAGTCACGTGCAGAACATTATTATCCGTTTCCCACAGGAGTAAAGGAACCACACCGAGGTAGAGGATGAGTATCCGAGAATGACAGAGTACTGAAGGAGACATTTCGGCCCATCGTGACTGAGTCATCTTTGTGAAAATGCTATCCAATTGGACCCACTTTCCACCTAGCCCTGCAATTGATTCCCAGGAAATGTTACCCAATTCACATTTGATGGCAAGCATTTCAAGAAAATGTCATAATTCGCTACAATGTACATTCTTTGAAGGAATAACAACACCAAACTAAAAATGTTCCAACCGTGGTTAACAAGAGAAATTAAAGATATAATTAGATTCAAGGAAGAGATTTATAATATTGCCAAAAATAGTAGTAAGCCTGAGAATAAGGGAGTTTTGAGAATTTAAAAAGCTGTCTGCTGTCAATCCCGGATAACGCTGTGCTTTTTAAAATGGGGATGCGATCATTCCCAGATCATTATGTGTCTGTTTAAAAGCGATGTATTGTAAGTCCTGGGTCACTTTGTGTCTGTTTAAAAGGGATGTGCTGTCAGTCCCGGATCATGCGGTGTCTGTTTAAAAGGGATGTGCTCCGAGTCCCGGGTCATTCTGTGTCTGTTTAAAAGGGATGTGCTGTCATTCCCGGATCATGCTCTGTCTGTTTAAAAGGTATGTGCTCTCAGTCCCGGGTCATTCTGTGTTAGTTTAAAAGGGATGTGCTGTCATTCCCGGATCAAGCTGTGTCTGTATAAAAGGGATCTACTGTCAGTCCTGAACCTTTCTTTGTCTGTGTAAATGGGATGTGCTGTCAGTCCTGGATCATTCTGTGTGTGTGTAAATGGGATGTGCTCTCAGTCCCGGATCATTCTGTGTGCGTGTAAAAGGGATATTCTCTTTTGACTGGGTCATGCTATGTTTGTGTAAAAGGGATATTCTCTCAGTCCACGATTATTCTGTGTCTGTGTAAAAGGACGTACTCTCAGTCCTGGATCATTCTGTGTTTGTGTAAAAGTGATGTGCACTTAGTACCGGATCAATCTGTGTGTGTGTAAAATGAATGTGCTTTCTGACCTGGATCATTCTGTGTTTTTGTCTGTTTCAAAGGAACGTGATTACAGTTCTGATTACCGAATATTTAAGGTGATGTGATGGAAAGCGCATTTGGTTACCTGCGTGTATGCGGACCCACTTTGCAAAGCTTCTGTTCAGTAATTCAATATATGTTTATCTTTACGTAAAACACTTTTTATCATAATAGTGGCCCTGAAAAGTTTCACAATTCTCTTCACACAAATGCACATCATTAAGTCATTGCATTTCATAGTATAGAAGAGGCCATTCCGGCCCATCGTGTCCACGTTTTCCGAAAAGGAGCTAACCAGCCTCATCCCAATTTCCAGCTCTTGTTACGTACTCTTGAAGGTAACGGCACTTTAAGTGCAAATCCAGGTACTTTTTGAAACCTGGGCAGGGAATCTGTCCGGACCATCCTTTCTCGGTGTGCTACAGTCCTGGATCATTCTGTTTGAAAAATTGTCCCCACAAATCACCTCTAAACCTCCGACCAATTACAATAAATCTTTGCCTCATCTTTGTTGACCGCACTGCTAAGGGAAATCGGTCCGACCTAACACCCTGTCTAGGCCCCTAATAATTGTATATGCCTAATTACCGTCCCCCCTCAGCCTCCTCTGTTCCAAAGAAAACTAACTCACCCTATCTAATCTTTCCTCAGAGCTCAAATTCTCCTGTCCAGGCAACATTCTCGTAAATCTCCACTGTATCCGCTCGAATGCAATTACATATTTCCTGTAATGTGCTGACACAGTACTCTACCTCTGGCCTACCTAGTGTTGTATAGAGTTCAAGCATAACCCCCCTGCTCTTGAATACTGTGCCTCGGCTGATAAAAGCAAGTATGACATATGTCTTATGAACCACATTATCTACCTGACCTGCAACGTTCGGGGATCTGTGGACCTGCACTCCAAGGTCCATTTGTTCCGCTACACTTCTTAGTGTCCTACAAGTTATTATGTATTCTCTTGCCATATTTTCTCTTTAAATATATATTAATAATTTTAGACATGGCATGAGCTGAGTGTAGCAAGCTAGGTAAAAAAGTTGAATTAGAAATGAATTTTCAGGTGATTGACTAAGAGCCACATGCATCAAATATTTAACAAAATACCGACGAGGATGGGACTGGACCCACGCGTGCAGAACACAATGGATTCATAGTCCATCGTGTTATCAAGTCGGCCACCTAGTGACGCAACACAATCAGCCTTCTCGTTTACTGATTTTTGTATCCAAACAGAAATCCCTTGCAAAAACATTCCCTCGCCGCTTGTCCTGCCCGTGCACCCAAATCGACAATGTTCAAAAAATCTACAATCAGCTTCTGTAAGCAAAGGGCCTTCCGTTACTTCAGGTGAGCGAATGTCAGAAATGCTCGGTTTTGAGACAGATTCAGAATGGAGAAAGACATGTTTTGCCCGGTGAGTTAAATGACCATGACAGGACTTCTTTAATATTGAAGTAAATCACCTTATTCATTCGGCCTCGCGCCAGTGTCATACCAGAAAAACTGTTGCTTGGAAGAATTATGAACAAAATAAAGGAGGGCTATTGATTGTGGAAGGCAGAAAAAGCTGGGAGAAGAGGTTGGTTTGAAGGAGTAAATATGTTCAACTGCTTAAAACGTATTATCTGTTTCATTTAGTGAGGATAAATGTTTCGCTGTGTTCTATCAGCAGGTGTCGGAGTGAACAAAAGATATAAAGCGAGATGTGTCGTGAATCGGATTCAAACCGAGGTTGCTGCGGCCACAACACAGCATACTAATCACTTTTCGATCACGGCCCACACACCAGCTGCCACAGCTTTCTTCTGACTGCAGCAAAGTTACACACGGCGCTGGTCAGGAAATATGTAGTTTTTGTGATTAAGCCAAATTCAACCCCGCCAGAAATTATAGCAGCGTTGATACGCGACCAAGGCCCCGCACCATCTCGGGCCTTACTCCAGAATGGGAACTAGTGCAACCCCAGTTTCGTTTAAAATGATTGCAGCTATATCACATGGCAAGAAACTCACCCTTTGTGAACTATGAAGACAGTAATTGCCAGCCCCGCTGTGAGGTAAACCGAGAATATTTTGTTTACTCGACAGGCGCTTTGACTAGTTAAGCCATGGACTGAAACTACGCCTTTGAACTATCGCCTCCACTCACTCATATCAATCAGCTACCTGTCACTTCCATTTGGAGTTTCAGTCCCTTTTTTATTTAAGCATCTATTTTATCTATTCTCATGTGTGCCAATGCTGCCTGTATCTCTCGCTGCATTAATCTCGATGACAATCTGTGCATTGATTCTGAATGGGTACCTATGTTTGCCTCGAACGTGAAATAAATGAAGGACTCAGACAATTCCTCCTCTGATACTAGAGACGTAAAAAGCCAACATTTATAACAAGATATTGTTTATTCTGATCCAGAAAATACAATATTCCATCTGGAACGATTTAGATTCAATTCTGTGCGAACGAGATTATGACACACCATTATAGCAACCATTTTAAATAAAAAGAGAATGAACCCGGACAGACGGCTCATCCCCTTAAGAGGGGAAACAGAATGAATAAAAAACAGATAATTACGTAAAACTCTGCAGATTGTGCAGATTCTGTGGATGAAAAACTCGGTTTCACGTTCTGTCGGATATTCATTCCGATATTTTAGGAAAAACTTACAGATTACAGATTTATTCAACAAAATTAGCGCCTGTAAAAAATACGCAGCGAGAAAGGACAAAAGTGAACGTCTTTGATACAGTGGAATGCAGGATCGATTAAATAATGAATGACATAATGGGGAATTGGCAAAGTGTGTGGGAATCGGCTAATAAGGTAACAAACGATGGTCTAGAGGAGGTGTTAGTGGGAACACCAGAACCATTACCAGATAATGCTTATGATACAATACGCTGAACCTAATGTTAAGGCCAGAAGACTATAACATGCCGAAAATATTGGGTGTCAACGCCTTTTAATCAGACCACGCAACATGGCCAGCCCGGATTGATTTTCTGTCCGGTTTGTATTCGGCAGTCAAGAGACTAATTCAAAAGACAGCTTCTCACATCTTTTCAGCTCGAGAGAAAGAGGATGCACTCATATTCAGAGCAGAGGTGGACATTGACGCTAAATGTATGCTTATTCCAATTGAAGTGAGCTCATGCGTCCAGACAGGAAGATATACTGATCAAGTATTGGCCGGAACCAAACACGGGTTTAGTTTATCCAACGAGACACAGAGTCGAGTACCTTTGAGATACTTTAACTTTACTCAGTTGGGTGAGTTTCACTTTGCTCTGGGATTTGGACGCTTTGGGAATATCGGCGCAAAATCACACGTTTTAACTTGAAATATTTCTGTTTACTCACGTCGACCGGCTGTGAGAAGCGGAATATTGAATAGAAAATGGCGGGGCTGGCCCGGGATTTGGACCCAGGGCCTCTCACATTTCAAATGTGGTTAACCCAAAGCGAGAATCATAACCCTAGACCAACGAGCCGTCGACAGAAAAGAGGGGATCTCTCAGATTCTGACGGTATTGAGAAAAGATATTAGGCCCATAGTGCTTGTGCTGTCGCTGAGACCCTATCTAATTTGTCCCTCTCGCCACAATTCTACAAGTATTATCCCTTTGTCGAATATATTATTAATTTGAGACATGACATGACATGAGCAAAGTGCAGCATTGTCAGTGAAAGGGGAATTTGGCAATGAGGTGAAATGTGATTGACAAAACGACCACGGTGGGCAAAGCTGCAACACAATAACGACGAGGATGGAGTTCGAACCCATGCGTGCAAAGCACAATGGATCAGCAATCGATCGACTTAACGTCTCGGCTACCTTGTCTCTTTTTCAGAGCACTGTCAATCATTCAATCTCCTGCGTTTTGTAACCAAAGAGAAATAATGTGCAAGAAAGTCAACTTTGCAGCTGCTCTGCCTCTGCAACCAGATCGACAATGATGAAAAGGTGCCATTAGATTCTTAAAGAAAACAGCCTTCCTTTAATTCATGTGAGTGACTGGAAGAGATGGTTGGTTTTTCGGCAGAATCACAACAAAGAATATAATATTTCACGCAGCGAACAAATTGATCGCAGTAGGACTTGAACCTGTAATCATTCTGATAACGTCGAGGTTGTAATCGAAGTCAGACGTCTCATCCATTAGGGCGCATGGCCTCCACCATCAGCGCAACATTTGGTATTGTGCATATTGGGAGAGTTGAGTCCTGACTCACATGTACTGACTTCCACGAGACACATGCTGAAGTCAAGGTCAATCAGGACCTGCACCTTTAATTCACAGCTCTCCACTGCTGCACTTGCCTGAGACCTGCCTTTATACACCTCAGTGGGACAGGTATGGAGTGTCCCCTGCAAGTGCACCCCTTTTGGTAAGGTATGCTTATTGTTTCAGGTCATATCCAGTTACAGTCATGTATAGCATGGTAAGATACAGTTATATACAGTAATGTGAGATACATGACATCAACCTCCCCCAAGTTCTTATTGCCTTTATAGATTCAGTCTCGGAGGTGGTCTGCGCTCTCGCGTGGAGCGTCTTAATTGTGGTTCCGTTGTTTGCTTGGTGCCTGTGTTTCGTTCGGTGTGATTGCTGGTATCTCGCCTGCGCTGTCTGTTGAGACTGCCTTTCCTCAGATTGTTCCACCTATCTGTCCGCCAGATGTGGTGTGAATTTCACATTGTCGTCTGCCTCTGGTTCTTCAGTGTAATCAGTGAATCTACTTTTTACTTGGTCTACATGCCTCCGGCAGGTTTGGCCATTGTCCATTTGTATAACGAGTAGACTGTTTCCCTCTTTGTCTTTTACTTTCCCTGCAAACCTTTTGGGACCCCAGCCATAGTTTAGCACCAACACTTTGTCCCCTATATCATTTCACCTCCCCTTTGAATTTCGGCCATGGTACTAAGTTAGCTTTCGACGCTTAGCGTCAACAATTTCATGCATGTCTGGGAGGATTAACGAGAGCATGGTCTTTAAGGTTCGTTTCATCAATAGTTGCGCGGGGGAAACCCCAGTCAACGAATGTGGACGAGATCTGTATGCCAGCAGCAGTCACGACAGGCGCCTCTGCAGCAAGGGACCTTGGATTCTGAGCATGCCTTGTTTAATGACCTGCACTGCTCGCTCCACCTGGCCATTGGAGGCCGGCTTGAAAGGTGCTGTTTTAAAGTGATTTATATCGTGGTCAACTATAAAATCGTGAAATTCTGCGCTGGTGAAACACGGACCATTATCACTGAACAATATGTCAGGAATGCCGTACATTGCAAACATGGTTCTAAGGTACTCCACAGTGGTGGAGGTTGTGCTGGAGTTTAAAATGGTGCACTCGATCCATTTTGAAAATGCATCAACGACTACGAGGAACATTTTGCCCATGAATGGGCTTGCATAGTCGACATGCACCCACGACCACGGTTTGGTGGGCCAGCGCCAGGGTCTTAAGGGGCCTCCCTGGGGGCATTACTGAGTTGGGCACAAAAGGTGCACCGACGGACACAGAGCTCCAAGTCCGCGTCAATGCCAGGCCACCAGACTTGAGATCTGGCTATGGCCTTCATAAGGACAATCCCCAGGTGCTCGCAATGGAGCTCCCAGAAAAATGCCTCCCTGCCTCGTAAGGGCATAACTACTTGGCTGCCCCACAGCAGGCAGTCTGCCTGTAGTGAGAGTTCATGCATGCACCTATGGAAGGGTTTGACCTCCTTGGGGCAGGCATCGCGAGCCTCTGCCCAGTCACCAGTTAAAACGCATCTTTTAACTAGAGATACCGTGGGGTCGCTGGTGGTCCAGCCTCTGATTTCGCGAGCGGTCATGGGCGAACCTGTGGATTCAAAGGCTTGATTGCCACGACCATCTCACAGTCCTGTTCGTCGGACCCTTCTGTGGTCGCCAGGGGTAGCCTGCTAAGCGCGTTGGCACAGTTCTGTGCCTGGTTTGTGACTTATCGTAAGCCACCAGCATGAGTGGCCACTGCTGAATGCGCGCCGAGGCGTTGGCGTTGATTGCCTTGCACTTGGGTAAGAGGGACGTGAGGGATTTGTGGTCAGTTTCTAACGCAAACTTGGCCCCGGAAAGGTATTGCTGCATCTTTTTGACACCATACACGTACACGAGTGCCTCCTTCTCAACCATACCGTTCCCGCGCTCTGCCCGCGAAAGTGACCTGGTTTCAAAAGCAACGGGCTGCAATTTACCTGCATCATTGACGTGCTGTAAAACGCAACTGAACCCATACGCTGACGCAGCACACATAAGCATTAACTTTTTACCTGGCTCAAAAAAGGCTAAAACACTGTTGGAACATAGGAGGTTGCGTGCCTTATTGAAGGTGCGTTCTTGGGCGTCCCCCCAAAACCAATCGCACCCATTTCTGAGTAGCACTTGGAGAGGCTCCAGCAGCGTGCTCAAGTTCTGCATAAAGTTCCCAAAGTAATTGAGCAGCCCGAGAAACGCAAACAGTTCTGAGACATTCCAGAGACTGGGTGGCAGGTGAATCGCTTTGGTTTTTGATTCGGTTGAGCGGATTCCATCAGCGGCAATCCTTCTGCCAAAAAATTCAACCTCAGGCGCGAGAAACAGACACGTGGTTTCTTAACTCTTTGGCCTACCTGATCCAATCGACTGAGTATTTCCCCAAGTTTGCGGAGATGAGAGTCGGTATCCCTGCCCATGATGAGTATGTCATCTTTAAACACAACAGTCCCCGGGATGGACTTGAGCAGACTCTCCATGTCGCGCTGGAATATAGCAGCCGCCGACCTGATGCCGAATGGGCATCCATTGTACCCAAAAAGGCCTCGATGTGTGTTGATGGTGGTGAGTAGCTTAGACGCTTCGGTCAGTTCTTGCGTCATATATGCAGATGTGCGTCAAGTTTCGAGAAAAGTTTACCTCCGGCGAACGTGGCAAATAGGTCCTCCGCTCTGGGCAGCAGGTATTGGTCCTGTCGGGAGACTCTATTTATCGCAGACTTGTAATCCCCACAGATTCACATGGATCCATCAGGCTTCATGACGGGGATGATGGTACTTGCCCAGTCGCTAAATTCCACGGGAGAAATTATGCCTTCCCGCAGAAGCCGGTCCAGTTTGTTTTCTCTATTTTCCCTCATCACATATAGATCCTCAGTTTGGTGTCGATCTTCGTGAGTTTTGGTCTGTTGCTTTTGTGCGGCCACAGTTGTTCAAATTGTTGAACGCTCATGAGGGATTGACTGGCCCCTGTGTCCAGTTCCATGTTGACGGGCATCCCGTTGAGTAGAACCCTCATCATAATTGGAGGCGTCTTGGTGTAAGAATAGTAGACATTGATCGTGTTAACCCGCTGTACCCCGGCGTCCCGTGCACTGTTCCAACCAGGTTCTGGTCCGCATTCCGACCCTACTGATTTGTATACCAGTCGAGCTGCTGTTTTTCTGCACATACGAGCCAGATGCCGTGTGTAGTTGCAGTTTCTGCAAACGGCATGCTGAAATCGACACACCCTGATAGAGTGCCTTCCCCCACATCTCCAACACAGACCGTTTCCATTATTTGCGAGGGATGAGCTGCGTCTGGCTGATATCCCTTGAGCTTCTCTCGACCTGTTGTTGATTGCTCGCATTGGGGTTGATGAGGTGTGAACTACCGTTCATATGGCCCTTGATTTTGATGGATTCTGGCGCCACTGTCTGCTGTTGAAGGCCTGCTCTCCGGCCTTTGTCTGTGTGTGGGGGTAGCGGTTTGTTTCACAATGTGAATCCCTTGTTCCGATGCATTGTTGGTTGTCATACCCGAAGTACAGATCAGCCTCGTTTCTTCTTCGCCTGCCAAGAACATCTGTGCGACCAGTGCTGCTGCCTTTCAAGGCAAGTTCTTAATTTCTATAAGCTTTCGGAATATGCCTGCGTGGCCTATTCCTTCAATAAAAAAGTCTCTCAATAATTCTCTCCTTAGTTCATCGGTGAAATCACATGAACTAGCCAGCCTCCGAAGTTCCGCAACCAAGTTGGGTATGCTTTGTTCCACATAGCGTCGGTAGTTGTAGAACCTGTATCTGGCCATGTGTAGGATGTTTGCTGGCTTCAGGTGGTCTCTCACCAGTGCGCTCAACTCCTCAAACGACTTGCTTGCTGGTTTCTTGTTGCCAGCAGATCTTTCATTAAAGCGTATGTTTTCGATCCACAGCTGGTCAAGAGATGGGCTCTTGTCTTGTCTGTCTTATCGTCGCCCAGCCAGTCTTTCGTCACAAAGCTTTGCTGGAGCCTTTCTATAAAGTCATCCCAATTGTCTCCAGCATTGTAGTTCTCATCTGAGCTATTGGTAGCCATTCTGTCGATTCTGTGATCCCATCCTCGTCGCCACTGTAAAGTCCTGAGTCTAATGTACTGACTTCCACAAGACATATGCTGAACTCAAGGTCACTCAGGACCTGCACCTTTAATTCACAGCTCTCCAGTGCTGCACTTGCCTGAGACCTCCCTTTATGTACCTCAGTGGGACAGGTATGGAGTGTATCCTGCAAGTGCACCCCTGGTGGTAAGGTATGCTTATTGTTACAGGTTATATCCAGTTAAAGTCATGTATAGCATGGTAAGATACTGTTATATACAGTATTGTGAGATACATCACAGGAAGCAAACTCGGGGCAAATGCTATATCAAGGAGTGGGTTTAGGAAAAGATGAGCATATTTCGAGTAAATGAACAAATGCAGCGAAGCAGCCAGCCCCAATGTAACTTGGAACACAACAGTTTAACAATTCGGTCATTGCACCAGAAATCACACTCTAGCTTACACAAATCATACTCCTTCTCAAACTATGCAGGATGATGCGGGATTACGAGAAAATCAGTTTTAAAGGGACAGTTATGAACCGGAACTGACAACCATCCCGTTTAAACAGACGCAAAATGATCCGCGAATGGAAGCACATCCATTTTACACAGATGCAGAATGACCCTTGACTGACATCAGTCACTTTTAAAAGAATAAAGTGAGATTTATATCATCCCTGAAGGCGATTGTGCGGTGCGTGAGTGAACGTGGGGGTCAGGCCCACGCGGGGCTGGGATGGTGATTGAAACCACATGTGATAGACAGGCAGAAAGGAGGGAGGGACGTAAAAGCACTAAAAGCCAATTAAGAAATATATATATATTTAACATTTTAAGAAAAGAAATACGCTTAAATGTTATTTAAAAATAAATGAATTTGATTTGTTTTAAATAAATAAATAATTAATTCATTATCTGGATGTTTTTTGATTGAACGAAGGCTGTGTGACTGGAAGAATTCAATTGGAAATCACGGGGTGCAGTCAGTAAATACCAAAACACTGTAAGCCCATGGCGGAAGAAAAGCCGGACGGAAGATGTGGGCTACAAAGGCGGTCTTTTAAATTCACATGTGTCATTCTACTGCATCTGAGAGCAGCTGCTTGTGCTGTGAAAGTGGTCAAATGTAATAGAGCCCAGTGCAGGCAGAACAGAAAAAGCATATTTATCGTGAAAGTTAAAAAGTTGGGATTGTATATATTTATACATATACATATATATATAAATATACATGTAAACACAAAGCCAGTCAGTTAGTCATGTCTTGTCTTGTCTTGAATTGATTTGATTTGAATTTCATAATACGGGTGGAGGATGTCATCATGTCACACAGCCCACACGCAAGCCCTGGCTAAAATCGCTATATTTCTAACTTGTGTATTTTCCCTTCTTTCAGATGTAGAATAGCAAAATCACACAGCAGATTCTTCTACTGTCAGAGAGTCCACGAAGGAGTGTTCAATCAAATCAGTCTGGCTTCAAGTTGCATGTAATGCATTTGTCTCACATGACATGAAATGCACAGTAAGATCGCACAGCACGCTTGCAAACACTCTGGCTTACAGAAACAAACAAACAAACAAATTAAATTCTAGCACCGTTCAAAGGCAGTTTTTGAAATTTGAAATTTGAAAGCCGGGACAGTCAACACTTCCCATTTTAATAGGCACAGAATGATCCGGGACTGAAAACACACCATTTTAAACAGACAGAGAATGATCTCGGATAGGCAGCCCATCCTCTTAAAAGGGACATGGAAACACAATGAATAAAAACAGATGAATGTATAAAACTCAGCCTGTCGTGCAGATTCTGTAGATGAAGAACCCGGTTTCACGTTCTGTCAGATAATCATACCGATATTTTAGGAAAAAGTTAAAGATTACAATTTTTTTCAACAAAAATAGCGCCTGGCAAATATACGTAGCGAGAAAGGTCAAAAGGAAACGTCTGTGATACACTGGAACGCAGGAGTGATTAAGTAATTGATGGCACAATGGGAAACGGCAAAGTGGGTGGTGTTCGGACAATAACGTAGCAGAGGATGGTCCAGTGTTAGTGCGAATAGCAGAACCAATCTCAGACAATGGGAACGATGCTTATGATCCTATACGTTGAACCTAATGTTGAGTCCAGAAGACTATAACATGACTGAAAGATATGCCTTCAACGCCTTTTAATCAGACCAGGCAGCTCGGCCACCCCTTATTCTTTTCCTGTCCGTTTTGAATTCGGCAGCCAAGGGTCTAATTCAAAAGCCAGCTTTTCACATCTTTTCAGCTCTAGAGAAACAGGACACACTCATATTCAGGTCAGAGTTGGAGATTGACGCTGAATGTATGCTTATCCCAGTTCAGATGAGGTTATGCGTTGAGACAGGAATATATACTGATCAAGTATTGGCCGGAACCAAACACGGGTTTCGGTTATCAAACGAGACACAGAGCCAAGTAGCTCTCAGATACTTTAACTTTACTCAGTTGGGTGAGTTTCACTTTGCTATGGAATTTGGAAACTGTGGGATCATCTGCGCAAAATCACATGTTTTAATGTGAAATATTTTTATTTTCTCTTACGTCGACCGGCTGGGAGAAGCAGAATTTTGAGTAAAAACTGGCGGGGCTCGTACGGGATTTCTCGCATTTTAAATGTGATCGTCGCTAAGCAAGAATCGCATCCATAGACCATCGAGCCACCAACAGTGAAGAATGTAGCTCTCAGATTCTGACGGAAGTGAGAAAAGATATTCGGCGCATCGTGCGTGTGCTGTCCCTCCAGACCTAGCTGATTAGTCCTCCTCTCCATAGTCCTACAAATGTTATCCCTTTGACGAATATATTATTAATTTGAGGCATGACAGTCGCAAAGTGCAGCATTCTTGTTAGCAAAAGGGGAATATGGCGATGAGGTTAAATGTGATTGACAAACGACCAGGGTGATCAAAACTGTAACACAACAACGACGAGGATGGGATTTGAACCCATGTGTGCAGAGCACAATAGATTATCAGTCCATTGCCTTAACCACTCGACCACCTCGTGTCTTATTTAGCGACAAGTCACCCATTCAACCTTCTGCTTTTTGTATCCAAAGAGAAATAATGTGCAAGAAAGTCCACTTCACAGCTTGTTCTGCCTGTGCAAACAGATCGACAATGATGAAAATGTGCCATTAGATTCTTGAAGCAAACAGCTTTCCTTCACTTCAGGTGAGTGACTGCAAGAGATGGTTGGTTTTTCGGCAGCATCACAACAAAGAATATAAATTTTCATGTGGCGAACTAATTGACCACAGCAGGACTCGAACTTGTAAGTTTCTGATAACGTCACGCTGGTAATCAAAGTCAGACACCTTATCCGTTAGGCCACCCGACCTCTGCATCAGTGCAAAGTTTGTTGTTGTTTATATTGGGAGCAAATTCGGGGCAACTGCGATATGAAGGAGTGGATTTTGGAAAAGATGAGCATATTTCGAGTAAAGTAACAAATGCACTGCGATCTGAGTGCGCATCGGCGCAGGCATCCCCAATGTAACTTGGAACACAACAGTTTAACAATTCGGTCATTGCATTTGAAATCATACGCCTTCTCAAACTATACAGGATGATTTGGGATTATGAGAAAATTCGTTTTAAATGGACAGATTATGAGCCGGACCTGACAACCATCCCGTTTAAACAGACACAGAATGATCCGCGACTGCAAACACAACCCTTTTTCACAGATGCAGAATGACCCTTGACTGACAGCAGTTCCCTTTTAAAACTATAAATTGACATTTCTATTATCCTTGAATGCAATTGTGCAGTGAGTGTGCGTGGGGGTCAGGAACTCGCGGGGCTGGGTCGGTGATTGAGACCACAGGTGATAGACAGTCAGGAAAGGGTGAGGGACGTAAAACCAAGCCAGTCAAAAAACCAATTTACAAATATATATACATTTAACATTTTAAGAAAAGATAAAATATATATTTTATTGAAAAAAATTGAATTTGATTTATTTTAAATAAATAAATAATTGATTCATTATCTCGATATGTTTTGTTTGAACGAAGGCTGCGTGACTGGAAGAATTCCATTGGAAATGATGGGGTGCTGTCAGCAAATATCCAAACACCGTAAGCCCTTGGTGGAAGGCAAGCCACGAGGGGAGAAGTGGGCTATAAAGGCGACCTTTTAAACTCGCGAGTGTCTTTCTGCGACATCTGACAGCAGCTGCTTGTGCTGTGAAACAGATCCAATGTAATGAAGCTCAGTGCAGGCAGAACAGAAAAAGCACATTTATTTTGAAAGTTAAAAAGTTGGGATTGTGTATAAATATACACATATATATACATGTATACACAAAGTCAGTCAGTCAGTCATGTCTTGTCATGTCTTGATTTTATTTGATTAGCATTGGAAAATAAGTGTGGAGGATGGCATCTTGTCACACAGCCCACACGCAAGCCATGGCTAAAATCGCTATATTTCTAACTTGTTTAATTTCCCTTCTTTCAGATGTGGAATAGCAAATTTCAACAGCAGATTATTGTACCATCAGAGAGTCGATGAAGGAGTGTTCAATCACATCAGTATGGCTTCAAGTTGCACGTAATGCATTTTTCTCACATGACATGCAATGCACAGTAAGATCGCACAGCGCGTTTGCACACACCCTGGCTTACACAAACACACAAACAAACTAAAATACCTGCACCGTCCACAGGCAGTTTTTGAAATTTGAAAGTTGAAATCTGGGACAGACAGCACATCCCTTTTAAACAGGCATAGAATGATCCGGGACTGAGAGCAAACCATTTTACACAGACAGTGAATGATCTTAGACAGACAGCACAGTCGCTTAAAAGGGATAAGGAAACAGAATGCATAAAGGACAGATAATTATGTGAAACTCAGCAGGTCGTGCAGATTCTGTGGATGAAGAACCCGGTTTCACGTTCTGTCGGATAATCATTCCAATATTTTAGGAAAATGATAAAGATTACAGATTTGTTCAACAAATCGAGCAGTTGGAAAAAATAGGCTAAGAGAAAGGACAAAAGAGCAGTTCTGTGATACAGTGGAGCGCATGAGTGATTAAATAATAAATGGCACAATGGGAAAAAGCAAAGTGGGTGGTAATCGGGCAATAAAGTAACAAAGGATGGTCCAGAGAAGTGTTAGTGGGAAGAGCAGAACCATTACCAGACAATGGGAGCGGTGCTTATGATCCGATTTGTTGAACGTAATTTTGAGGCCGAACGACTGTCAAATGCCTAATCGAAATATAGGATGTCAACGCCTTTTAATCAGACCAGGCAGCCTGGCCACCCGGGATTGATTTCCTGTCCGGTTTCAATTCGGCAGCCAAGGGTCTAATTCAAAAGCAAGCTTCGCACATCTTTTCAGCTCTAGAGAAACAGGACGCACTCATATTCAGGGAAGAGGTGGATATTGACGCTGAATGTCTGTTTATCCCAATTGAGGTGAGCTGATGCGGCACAAAGGAAGATATACCAGTCAAGTATTGTCTGGAACCAAAAACGGGTTTAGGTTGTTCAATGAGACACAGACACGAGTGCATCTGAGATATTTTAACTTTACTCAGTTGGGTAATTTCACTTTGCTCCTGTGAAACTCTGGGATTTGGACGCTGTCGGAACGACGGCGTGAAATGACACGCTTAATTTGAAATATTGTTGTTTTCTCACATGTCGACACATAAAAGATGTCGAGGCTCGTGCGGGATTTGAACCTGTGATTTCTCGCATTTAAATTGCGGCAATCGCTAAACAAGTCGACCAACGAGCCGCGAACGTTGAGAAGCGAAGCTATCAGATTCTAACGGTAGTTTACTATTCGGCCCATCGTGTCTGTGGTGTCTCTCAGTGACCTATCTAATTAATCACCATATCCATTGTCCTGCTAATGTTTTCTCTTTGATGAACATATTATTAATGTGAGACATGACATGACCAAAGTGCAGCATCCTTGTCAGTAAAAGGTGAATTTGGCCATGAGGTTAAATATGATTGACAAAACAAACAGAGCGGTCAAATGTTTAACACAATAACGACGAGGTTGGGAGCACAATTGATTAGCAGTCCATCACCTGAACCTCTCTGCCACTTTATCTCCTATTTACTACAACGTCAGCCATACAGCCCTCTTATTTTTGCATCCAAACAGACAAAATCTGCAAGAAGGTCGACTTCATCGCTTGTTGAGCCCGTGCAACCAGATCGACAATGATGAAAATTTGCCATTGGTTTCTTAAAGCAAACAGCCTCCCTTTACTTCAGATGAGTGACTGAGCGAGATGGCTCGTTTTGCAGCAGAATAACAACAAAGACGTTAACATTTCACGCAGCGAGATAATTGACAGCGGCAGGACACGAATCTCAATCGTCTGATAACATCACGCTTACAATCGAAGACAGACATCTTATCCATTAGGCCACGCGCTGCTGCCGCCAAAGGGCTATTTGTTTTTGTTTATATTGGGAGTAATTCGGGGCAACTGCGATAACAATGATTGGATTTAGGAAAAGATGAGCATGTCTTGAGTAATTTAACAGATGCGCTGCGACCTGCGTCAGCAGCGGATCAGGCAAACACAATGTAGCTTGGAAGACAACAGTTTAACAATTCGGTCATCGCAGTTGAAATCACACTCCTTTTAAAAATATACAGGATGATCTGGGTTTATGAGAAAATCCGTTTTCAAGGGGCAGATTATGAACTGGAACTGACAAAGATTTCGTTTAAACAGACACCGAATGATCCAGGACTACAAGCACATCCCTTTTAGCCACTTGCAGATAGACACTTGACAGACCACAGTTAACTTTTAAAAGAATAAAGTGAGATTTCTATCATCCCTGAAGGACATTGTTCAGTGAATGAGTGAGCGTGGGGCTCAGGACCACGCGGGGCTGGGACGGTTATTGGAGCCACAGGTTATAGACAGGCAGGAAGGAGGGACGCACATAAAATCAACCCAGACAAAAAGCCAATTTAAAAATATATATATATGTACATAAAACATTTTAAGAAAATACATAAATATTTAAGTTTCATTTAAAAAAAATAAATTTGATTTGTTTTAAATGAATAAATAATTGATTTCTAATCTATATATTTTCTGATTGAACGAAGGCTGCGTGACTGGATGAATCCCAATGGAAATGAGGGAATGCAGTCAGCAAATACTCAAACACAGTAAGCCCTTTGAGGAAGACAAGCCAAAAGGGAAGAAGTGCGCGACAAAGGCGATCTTTTAAAGTGGCGCGTGTCATTCTACGGGCTCTGACAGCAGCTCCTTGTGCTGTGAAAGAGGTCAAATGTAATAGAGCCCAGTGCAGGCAGAACAGAAAAAGCACATTTATTGTGAAAGTTAAAAAGTTGGGATTGCTTATAAATATACATATATATTTATATATATGTGTTAACAAAGTCAGTCAGTCAGTCTTGTCTTGTCTTGATTTGATTTGATTTGAATTTGAAAATAATTTGGATGATGTCATCATGTCACACAGCCCACACGCAAGCCCTGGCTAAAATCGTTACATTTCTAACTTGTTTATTTTCCCTTCGTTCAGATGTGGAATAGCAAAGGCCCACGACAGATTCTTCTACCGTCAGAGAGTGCACGAAGGAATGTTCAGTCAAATCAGTATGTCTTCAAGTTGCATTTAATGCATTTTACTCTCATGACATGAAATTCACGGTAAGATCGCACAGCACGTTTGCACACACTCTGGTTTACACAAACACACAAACAAACTAAAATACCTGCAATTTTTGGAATTTTGAAATTTGAAATCCAGGACCGACAGCACATCCCCTTAAAAGGGATATGGAAACAGAATGATTAAAGCAGATAATTACGTAAAACTCAGCAGGTCGTGCAGATTCTGTGAATGAAGAACCCGGTTCCACGTTCTGTCGGATAATAATTCCGATATTTTAGAATAAAGTTAAAGATTACAGAGTTTTTCAAAAAAAATAGAGCCTGGAAAAATTAAGCAGCGAGAAAGGTCAAAAGGAAACGTCTGTGGTACAATGGAACGCAGGAGTGATTAAATAATACATGGGACAATGGGGAACGGCAAAGTTGGTGGTAATCGGGCAATAAGGTAACAAAAGATTGTCCAGAGGAGGTGTTAGTGGGAACAGCAGTCCACTAACAGAAAATGGGAGCGGTGCTTATGATGCGATAAGTTGAATCTAATGTTGAGGCCAGAAGACTATAACATGCCTACAATATAGGGTGCTAATTAGATAGGTCTCCGAGGGTCTCTAATAACGCCTTTTAATCAGACCAGGCAGCTTGGCCACCCCGGTGTGATTTCCTGTCCGGTTTGAATTCGGCAGGCAAGGGACTAATTCAAAAGCCAGCTTCTCACTTCTTTTCAGCTTTAGAGAAACAGGACGCACTCATATTCAGGGCAGAGTTGCGATTGCCGCTGAATGTATGCTTATCCCAATTTAGGTGAGCTTATGCGTGCAGACAGGAAGATATACTGATTAAGCATTGGCCAAAACCAAACACGGGTTTAGGTTATCCAACTAGACACAGAGCCGAGTATCTCTGAGATACTTTAACTTTACTCAGTTGGGTGAGTTTCACTTTGCTCTGGGATCTGGGAACATCGGCGCAAAATCACACGTTTTAATGTGAAATATGTCTGATTTCTCAAATATCGACCGGCTGTGAGAAGCGGAACCTTGAGTAAAAAATGACGGGGCATGTCCGTGATTTGGACCCGCGACCTCTTGCATTTACAAATGTAATCACCCCTCAGCGCCAATCAGACACTGAGACCAACGAGCCGCCGGCAGTGAAGAGCGTAGCTCTCAGATTCTGACGGCAGTGAGAAAGAATATTCGGCGCATAGTGCTTGTGCTGTCCCTCAGAGACCTATCTAATTAGCCCCCCTCTCCATATTCCTAAAATGTTATCCCTTTAACGAATATATTATTAATTTGAGACGTGCAAAGGGCAGAATCCTTGTGAGTGTAAGAGGAAGTTGGCGATGAGGTTTAATGTGATTGATAAAACGACCACGGTGGGTCATAGCTGTAACACAACCAGGGCGAGGATGAGATTCGAACTCATGTGGGCAAAGCACAATGGATTAGCAGGCCATCTTTTTAACCTCTCGGACACCTCGTCTCTAAATTACTGCAGTATCCGGTTGGAAATCCGTGGTTAGTTGTGTGCCACAGGGATCAGTGCTGGGACCACAACTGTTTACAATATACATACCTGGAAGAGGGGAAAGAGTGTAATGTCACAAAATTTGCAGATGACACGAAGATTAGTGGCAAAGCGGGTTGTGTAGAGGATACAGAGAGGCTGCAAAGAGATTTAGATAGGTTAAGTGAATGGGCTAATGTTTGGCAGATGGAATAAAATGTCGGAAAATGTGAGGTCATCTACCTTGGAAAAAAAAACAGTAAAAGGTAATATTATTTGGATGGGGAGAAATTACAACATGCTGCGGTGCAGAGGGAACTGGGGGTCCTTGTGCATGAATCCCAAAATTTAGTTTGCAGGGGCAGCAGGTAATCAGGATGGCGAATGGAATGTTGGCCTTCATTGCGAGAGGGATGGAGTACAAAAGCAGGGAGGTCCTGCTGCAACTGTATAGGGTATTGGTGAGGCCGCACCTGGAGTACTGCGTGCAGTTTTGGTCACCTTACTTCAGAAGGATATGCTAGCTTTGGAGCGGGTACAGAGACGATTCACTCGGCTAATTCCGGAAATGAGGGGGTTACCTTATGATGATAGATTTAGTAGACTGGATCTTTACTCGTTGGAGTTCAGAAGGATGAGTGGTGATCTTATAGAAACATTTAAAATAATGAAAAGGATAGACAAGATAAAGGCAGAGAAGTTGTTTCCACTGGTCAGGAAGACTAGAACTAGCGGGCACAGCTTCAAAATACGGGGGAGCCAATTTAAAACCGAGTTGAGAAGGAATTGCTTCTCCCAGAGGGTTGTGAATCTATGTAATTCTCTGCCCAGGGAAGCAGTTGAGGCTAGCTCATTGTATATATTCAAATCATAGATAGATAGATTTTTAACCAATAAGGGAATTAAGGGTGAAAGGGAGCGGTCGGGAAAGTGGAGCTGAGTCCATGGCCAGATCAGCCATGATCTTGTTGAGTGGCGGAGCAGGCTCGAGGGGCGAGATGGCTTACTCCTGTTCCTAATTCTTATGTCAGTCATTCAATCTCCTGCTTCTTGGGCACAAAGAGAAATAATGTGCAAGAAAGTCCACGACACAGCTTGCTCTGCCCGTGCAACCAGATGGATAATGATGAAAATGTGCCATTAGATTCTTAAAGCAAACAGCCTTCCTTTACTTCAGATGAGTGACTGCAATAGATGATTGATTTTTCGGCAGAATTACATGAACGAATATAAGATTGCACGCACCGAACTAAGTGACCACGCCAAGACTCGAGCCTGCAATCTTCTGATAACAGCATGGTTTCAATCGAAGTCTGATGTCTTATTCATTTGGCCACGCGGTTTCTGCCATCAATTAAAAATTGGGAGCAAATTCGGTGCCACTGCTATATCAAGGATTGGGCTTTGGAAAAGATGAGCATTTTTCTAGAAAATGAACAGATACACTGTGATCTTGGTGCGCACCAGCGCAGGCAGCCCCAATGTAACTTGGAACACAACCGTTTAACTATTCAGTCATTGCAGCTGAAATCATACTCCTTCTCAAACTCTGCAGGATGATCCGGGATTACGAGATCATCCGTTTTAAAGGGAAAATTATGCACCGGAACTGACAACCATCCCGTTTAAACAGAGACATAATGATCCGCAACTGCAAGCACATCCCTTTTCGACAGATGTAGAATGACCCTTGACTGACAGCAGTTCCCTTTTAAAAGAATAAAGTGAGATTTCTATCATCCCTGAAGGCAATTGTTTGGTGCGTGAGTGAGTGTGGGCGTCAGGATCACGAGGGGCTGGGACGGTGATTGAAACCACGTGTGACATACAGGCAGGAAGGAGGGAGGGACGTAAAAGCAACCCAGACAAAAAGCCAATATACAAATATGTACATATTTAACATTTTAAGAATATAAATGTATTTACATTTTATTTAAAAATAAATTTCATTGATATGTTTTAAATAAATAAATAATTGATTCATTACCTAGATATTTTTTGATTGAACGAAGGCTTTGTGACGGGAAAAATTCCATTGGAAAAGAGGGGGTGCAGTCTGTAAATACCCAAACACAGTAAGCCCAAGGTGCAAGACAAGCCACGAGGGACGATGTGGGCTACAAAGACGATAATTTAAAGTCGCGTATGTCTTTCTGCTGGATCTGACAGTAGCTGCTTGTGCTGTGAAAGAGGTCAAATGTAATAGAGCTCAGTGCAGGCAGAAGAGAAAAAGCACATTTATTGTGAAAGTTAAAAATTTAAAATTGAATTCATGTATACATATATATATATATATATATATATAAACAAACTCAGTCAATGAGTCATGTTTTGTCTTGTCTTGATTTGATTTGATTTGAATTTCAAAATACGGGTGGAGGATGTCATTATGTCACACAGCCAACACGCAAGCACTGGCTAAAATCGCTATATTTCTAACTTGTGTATTTTCCCTTCTTTCAGATGTAAAATAGCAAAATCCCACAGCAGATTCTTCTACCGTCAGAGCGTCCACGAAGGAGTGTTCAATCAAATCAGTATGGCTTCAAGTTGCATGTACTGCGTTTTTCTCACATGACATGAAATGCACAGTAAGAACGCACACATGTTTGCACACACTCTGGCTTACACAAACAAACAAATTAAAATTCCTGCACCCTCCAAAGGCAGTTTTTGAAATTTCAAATTTGAAATCCGGGACAGACAGCACATCGCTTTTAAGCAGGCACAGAATCATCCGGGACTGATAGCACACCATTTTAAATAGACAGAGAATGATCCCAGACGGACAACACATCCTCTTAAATGGGATACGGAAACAGAATGAATAAAAACAGATAATTGTGTAAAACGCAGCAGGTCGTGCAGGTTCTGTGGATGAAGAACCCGGATAATCATTCCAATATTTTAGGAAAATTTAAAGATTACAGATTTTTTCAACAAAAATAGCGCCTGGAAAAAATACACAGCGAGAAAGGTCAAAAGGAAACGTCTGTGATACAGTGGAACGCATTAGTGATTAATTAATAAATGGCACAATGGAGAAAGGCAAAGTGGGTGGTAATCGGGCAATAACGTAACAAAGGATGGTCCACAGGAGGTGTTAGTGGGTACAGCAGAACCATTACCAGACAAAAGGAACGGTGCTTATGATCCGATACGTTGAACCGAATGTTGAGGCCAGAACACTATAATATGCCTGCAATATAGGGTTCAACGCCATTTCATCAGACCAGGCAGCTTGGCCAGCCCGGATTGATTTCCTGTCCGGTTTGAATTCGGTAGCCAAGTGATTAATTCAAAAGCCAGCTTCTCACATCTTTTCAGCTCTAGAGAAACAGGACGCACTCATATTCAGGGCAGAGTTGGAGATTGACGCTGAATGTATGCTTATCCCAATTGAGGTGAGGTTATGCGAACAGACAGCAATGTATATTGATCAAGTATTGGGCGGAATCAAAACACGGGTTTCGGTTATCCAACGAGACACAGAGCCGAATACCTCTGAGATATTTTAACTTTACTCAGTTGGGTGAGTTTCACTTTGCTCTGGGATTTGGACACTGTGGGGTCATCAGCGCAAAATCACATGTTGTAATGTGAATTATTTCTGTTTTTTCACATGTCGACCGGCTGTGAGAAGCGGAACTTTGAGTAAAAACTGGCGGGGATGGTCCAGGATTTGGACCCGGTACCTCTCGCATTTCAAATGTGATCATCGCTGAGCGAGACTCGTACCCCAAGACCAACGAGCCGCTGAGAGTGAAGAGCGTAGCTCTCAGCTTCTGACGGTAGAGAGAAAAGATATTCGGCGCGCCGTGCATGTACTGTCCCTCGAGATCTATCTAATTAGTCCCACTCTCGATCGTCCAACAAATGTCATCCCTTTCACGAATATATTATTAATTTGAGACATGACATTAGCAACGTGCAGCATTCTTGTTAGCGAAAGGGGAATTTAGAGATGAGGTTAAATGTGATTGACAAACGACCCGGGGCTCAAATTTGTAACACAATAACGACGAGGATGGGATTACGAACTCATGCGTGCAGAACACAACGGATTAGCAGTCGATCGCATTAACCTCTCCATAACCTCATATTTTACTTACCGAAGCGTCAGACATACAATTTCCCGCTTATTGCATGCAAACATAAATAAACTGCAAGAAAATCCACTTCAAAGCTTGCTCTGCCCGTGAAACCGGATCGACAATGATGAAAACGTGCGATTAGATTCTTAAAGCAAACAGCCTTCCTTTACTTCTGGTGAGTGACTGTCCGAGATGCTTGGTTTTTCGGCAGAATCCCAGCAAACAATATCAAATTTCACAGAGCGGTCTAATTGACCGCGGTAGGACGCAAACCTGCAATCTTCTGATAACTACGCGATTAGGCCACGCGGTCTCTGCCATTTGCGCCAAATGTGTTGTTGTGTACATTGGGAGCAAATTCGGGCCAACTCTTAAATTAAGGAGTGGATTTCGAAAAAGATGAGCATATTTCGAGTAAATGAACAGATGCACTGCGATCTGGGTGCGCACCGGTGCAGGCAACCCCATTTGGAACACAACAGTTTAACAATTCGGTCATTGCAGCTGAAATAACACTCCTTCTAAACTATACAACATGATCCGGGATTATGAGAAAATCCGTCTTAAAGGGACAGATTATTAACCGGAACGGACAACCATCCCGTTTAAACAGACATAGAATGATCCGCGACTGCAAGCACATCCCTTTTACCCAGATGCAGAATGACCCTTATTGACAGCAGTTTCCTTTTAAAAGAATTAAGTGAGATTTCTGTCATCGCTGAAGACAATTGTGCAGTGCGTGAGTGAGCGTGGTGCTCAGGACCACGCGGAGCTGGGACGCTGATTGAAGACACAGGTGATAGACAGGCAGGAAGGAGGCAGGGACGTAATTGCAACCCAGACGAAAAGCTAATTTATTAAAATATGCATACATAATTTAAAATAAATGAATACATATGAATTTTATTTAACAAAAATTGAATTTGATTTGTTTTAAATAAATATATAATTAATTAATAATCTATTTATTTTTTGATTGAACGAAGGCTGTGTGTCTGGATGACTAGCATTGCAAATAAGGTTGTGCACGCAGTAAATACCGACAGACACAGTCAGCCCATGGTGGAAGACAAGCCACGAGGGAAGATGTGGGATGCAATCGTGATCTTTTAAAGTGACGTGTGTCTGTCTGCTGTTTTTCAGTTGTGGAATGTCAGGATCCGACAGCAGCTGCTTGTGCTTGAAAGTGGACAAAAGCAATAGATTCCAGTGCAGGCAGAACAGAAAAAGCACATTTATTGTGAAATTTAAAAGCGGGGATGTATACATTGCATATAGCTATACACTCACACACACACACATATATATATAAACAAAGTCAGTCAGTGAGTCCTGTCTTGTTTTGTCCTGTTTTGATTTGAATTTGAAAATAAGGTGGTTAAGGTCATCATGTCTCACAGCCCACACGCAAGCCCTGGCTGAAATCCGTATGTTTCTAACTTGCGAATTTTGCCATTTTTCGGATGTGGAATGGCAAGATCCCACAACAGATTGTTCTTCTGTAAGATATTCCTCGAAGGAGTATTCAATCAAATCGGCATGGCTTCAATACCACGTAATGCCTTTTTTCACACATGACATTAATTGTCCAGCAAGATCTCACAACGCGTTTGCACTCGCTCCCTCCCTTACACAAACTCAGCAACAAGCTTACATTTCAATACACTCCAAAGGCAGATTTTGAAATTTGAAATTTGAAATCTGGCAATGACAGCACATCACTTTCAAACAGACACAGAATGATCTGGGACTGATAGCCTATCCCTTTTAAACAGAAACATAAATTTCCGAGACTGAATGCAAATCCCTCTGAAGCAGATATAGAATGATCTTGTACTGAGAGTTCTTTAATTTTAAACAGGCCCAGAATGACCCGGGACTGAGAGAAAATCCCTTTGGAAACAGACACAGAATGATCCTGGAATGAGAGCAAATCGGTTTAGACCGACATCGAATGATCCGGGACGTCTCGCATTTCCACTGTGAAAATCCCAAAGAGAGAACCATGCACCTAGACCAACGAGCCGCCGACAGTAAAGTGTGTAACCCATTCTATATTAAAACGGCATATTCTGACGGCAGTGAAGAAAGCTATTCGGCCCAACGTGGCTGTGCTGTGTCCCTGAGAGAGCGATCAAATTAGTCCCCCTCTCCATAGTCCTGCGAATAATAACATAGATTTTTCCTTTGATGTATATATTGGGCCTGAAGTCACTGTGCTAGGCTTCCCGCAGGCGCTCGGCTGAAAACAGGAATAATGTTCCACAACTACCTTTTGCTCCTGCTCCCTCCAGCAGTCCGCTTCTGCGGCCTTCTCTTCCCGCCCTTCGCAGCGCATTCAGGTCTTGGAGATTCGGAGAGAGACGCTGGATTCACGTGGCACTGGACAGCCAATGAAGGTACAGTATTAGCATGCATAATAATAGCATCTCCAGAAGTAGGGGTTCTCATTATGAGAACGCCCCATCACCCAAATACACATAAAAATTTAAAAAAACAGCATCTCGCGTATTTAATATTAATTTAAATTAAAGTTTTTAAATGTATTAGAAAAAATTATATTTTTCGGATTTTTAAAAAAGTTTGGTATTTAGAGTTTAAAATAAACCTACCATAGCGGACAGGGTTTTTAAAATAAAACTGTTCTTACATTTTATTTGTATTTGTTTTTATATTTTTTATGTTTTAAAACTTTTACGCTGATAAAAGAAGTCGATACACCTGCTTTTCTCAGGCGCAAGAAATTGAAGGACATTCGCTGGGCAATAGATGGGCAAATAGTGCATACTAACCCATGCGAATATCCTTTTCCTGAAGAAGCGTTGGATCTGTCAAACAAGAATTTGACATTGGAAAAGCTGATTTTCAGTGCATGCATCCCGTACGCCAAAGAAAGGCTTTGTGGGTCCTTGCCAGTCTTGTACGTATTCCGTACAGACCCAGTGAAGCCAGAAATCCAGGCCCGATTTTAATTTGAGACATGACATGACCAAAGTGCAGCATCCTTGACAGTAAAAGGCAAATTTGGCCATTAGGTTTAAGCTCATTTACAAAACAACAAGAGGATTCCTACATTTAACACATTAAGGATGATTATGGGATCCGGACCCACTCATGCAGATCACAATGATTTAGCAGTTATTCGCTTTAAAATCTGCACCACCAACTCTCCAGTTTGCAGCAACGTTAGGCATTCAATTTACTGCTTTTTGCATCCAAACAGAAATATTTTGCAAGAATGTCCACTTCACCACTTGTCCTGACAATGCAACCAGATGTACAATGTTGAAAATGTGCCATCAGCTTTCCATTACTTCAGGTGAGTGGCTGTACACACGTGTAATTAAGTGCACCAGATACAGCAGAAGGAGGAGCTGCGAAAATAGCGGAGTTAGGATATTCATAAAAAGGAGGAATTGGAATAGGGCTGCAGAAACAGGGAAATTAGAAGCTCCGGAAATAGAGCAATAAGGAGCTCCTGAAACAGAATGAGAAGGAGCTCCAAAACAGTGGGATAAGGAGCTCCTGAGTCAGACTGATAAGGAGCTCCTGAAACAGAGGGATAAGGAGCTCCTGAAACAGAGCGATAAGGAGCTCCTGAAACAGAGCGATAAGGAGCTCCAGAAACAGGGGGATAAGGAGCTCCTGAAACAGAGGGATAAGGAGCTCCTTAAACAGAGTCATTAGGAGCTCCAGAAACAGGGGGATAAGGAGCTCCTGAAACAGAGGGATAAGGAGCTCCTGAAACAGAGGAATAAGGAGCTCCTGAAACAGAGGAATTTGGAGCTCCTGAAACAGAGGGATACGTTGCTCCATAAACAGATTGATAAGGAGCTCCTGAAACAGAGGGATAAGGAGCTCCTGAAACAGAGGGATAAGAAACTCCTGAAAAAGAGGGATAAGGAGCTCCAGGAACAGAGTCATTAGGAGCTCCAGAAACAGGGGGATAAGGAGCTCCTGAAACAGAGGAATAAGGAGCTCCTGAAACAGAGCGATAAGGAGCTCCAGAAACAGGGGGATAAGGAGCTCCTGAAACAGAGGGATAAGGAGCTCCTTAAACAGAGTCATTAGGAGCTCCTGCAACACAGGGATAAGGAGCTCCTGAAACAGAGGGATAAGGAGCTCCTGAAACAGAGGGATAAGGAGCTCCTGAAACAGAGGAATTTGGAGCTCCTGAAACAGAGGGATACGTTGCTCCATAAACAGATTGATAAGGAGCTCCTGAAACAGAGGGATAAGGAGCTCCTGAAACAGAGGGATAAGAAACTCCTGAAAAAGAGGGATAAGGAGCTCCAGGAACAGAGGGATAAGGAGCTCCAGAAACAGAGTGATAAGGAACTCCAGAAACAGCGGGATAAGGAGCTCCTGAAACAGATGGAGAAGGAGCTCCTGCAACAGAGGATTTAGGAGCTCCTGAAACACAGGGATAAGGAGCTCCTGAAACAGAGGTGTAAGGAGCACCTGAAACAGAGGGATAAGGAGCTCCTGAAACAGAGGGATAAGGAGCTTATGAAACAGAGGGATCAGGAGCTCTTGAAACAGAGGGATAAGGAGCACCTGAAACAGAGGTGTAAGGAGCACCAGAAGCTGAGGGATTAGGAGCTCCTGAAACAGAGGGATAAGGAGCTTATGAAACAGAGGGATCAGGAGCTCTTGAAACAGAGGGATAAGGAGCACCTGAAACAGAAGAATTAGTAGCTTCTGCAACAGAGGGGTAAGGAGCTCCTGCAACAGATGGATAAATAGCTCATGAATCAGAGGGATAAGGAGCTCTTGAAACAGAGGGATAAGGAGCTCCTGAAGAGAAGAATTAGGAGCTCCTGCAAAAAGGGGATAAGGAGCTCCTGAAACAGAGGAATAAGGAGCTCCTGAAACAGGGGGATAAGGTGCTCCTGAAACAGGGGGATAAGGAGCTCCTGAAACAGAGGAATTAGGAGCTCCTGCAACAGAGGGGTAAGGAGATCCTGAAACAGAGGTGTAAGGATCTCCTGAAACAGGGGGATAAGGTGCTCCTGAAACAGAGGGATAAGGAGCTCCTGAAACAGAGGTGTAAGGAGCTCCTGAAACAGAGGTGTATGGAGCTCCTGAAACAGGGGGATAAGGAGCTCCTGAAACAGAGGTGTATGGAGCTCCTGAAACAGGGGGATAAGGAGCTCCTGAAACAGAGGTGTAAGGAGCTCCTGAAACAGGGGGATAAGGAGCTCCTGCAACAGAGGAATTAGGAGCTCCTGCAACACAGGGATAAGGAGCTCCTGCAACAGGGGGAAAAGGAGCTCCTGAAACAGATGGATAAGGAGCTCGTGAAACAGAGGAAATAGCAGCTCCTGCAACACAGGGATAAGGAGCTCCTGAAACAGAGGGATAAGGAGCTCCTGAAACAGAGGTGTAAGGAGCTCCTGAAACAGGGGGATAAGGAGCTCCTGAAACAGAGGGATAAGGAGCTCGTGAAACAGAGGTGTAAGGAGCCCCTGAAACAGGGGGATAAGGAGCTTCTGAAACAGAGAAATTAGGAGCTCCTGCAACAGAGGGGTAAGGAGCTCCTGCAACAGAGGAAATAGCAGCTCCTGCAACACAGGGATAAGGAGCTCCTGAAACAGAGGGATAAGGAGCTCCAGAAACAGGGGGATAAGGAGCTCCTGCAACAGATGAATTAGGAGCTCCTGCAACACAGGGATAAGGAGCTCCTGCCACAGAGGGATAAGGAGCTCCAGAAACAGATGGATAAGGAGCTCTTGAATCAGGACCTATGAGCTCCTGCAACAGAGGGACAAGGAGCTCCTGAAACAGATGTATAAGGTGCTCCTGAAACAGAGGGATAAGGAGCTACTGAAACAGAGGGATATGGAGCTCCTGAAACAGAGGGATAAGGAGCTCCTGAAACAGAGGGATAAGGAGCTCATGAAACAGAGGGATAAGGAACTCCTCAAACAGAGGGATATGGAGCTCCTGAAACAGAGGGATATGGAGCTCCTGAAACAGAGGGATAAGGAGCTCTTTAAACAGAGGGATAAGGAGCTCATGAAAGAGAGGGAAAAGGAGCTCCTGAAACAGGAAAATTTGGAGCTCCTGAAACAGAGGGATAGGGACCTCCTGCAGCAGATGAATTAGGAGCTCCTGAAACAGATGGATAAGGAGTGCCTGCAACAGAGTCATTAGGAGCTCCTGCAACACAGGGATAAGGAGCTCCTGAAACAGAGGGATAAGGAGCTCTAGAAACGGGAATAAGGAGCTCCTGAAACAGAGGGATAAGGAGCTCCTTAAACAGGAGAATTAGGAGCTCCTGAAACAGAGGAATTTGGAGCTCCTGAAACAGAGGGATAAGGAGCTCCTGAAACAGAGGTGTAAGGAGCTCCTGAAACAGTGGGATAAGGAGCTCCTGAAACAGAGGGATACGTTGCTCCATAAACAGATTGATAAGGAGCTCCTGAAACAGAGGGATAAGGAGCTCCTGAAACAGAGGGATAAGAAACTCCTGAAAAAGAGGGATAAGGAGCTCCAGGAACAGAGGGATAAGGAGCTCCAGAAACAGAGTGATAAGGAACTCCAGAAACAGCGGGATAAGGAGCTCCTGAAACAGAGGGATAAGGAGCTCCTGCAACAGAGGGATAAGGAGCTCCTGAAACAGATGGATAAGGAGCTCCTGAAACAGAGGGATAAGGAGCTCCTGAAACAGATGGAGAAGGAGCTCCTGCAACAGAGGATTTAGGAGCTCCTGAAACACAGGGATAAGGAGCTCCAGAAACAGAGGGATAAGGAGCTTATGAAACAGAGGGATCAGGAGCTCTTGAAACAGAGGGGTAAGGAGCTTATGAAACAGAGGGATAAGGAGCTCCTGAAACAGAGGGATAAGGAGCTTATGAAACAGAGGGATCAGGAGCTCTTGAAACAGAGGGGTAAGGAGCTTATGAAACAGAGGGATAAGGAGCTCCTGAAACAGAGGGATAAGGAGCTTATGAAACAGAGGGATCAGGAGCTCTTGAAACAGAGGGGTAAGGAGCACCTGAAACAGAAGAATTAGGAGCTTCTGCAACAGAGGGGTAAGGAGCTCCTGCAACAGATGGATAAATAGCTCATGAATCAGAGGGATAAGGAGCTCTTGAAACAGAGGGATAAGGAGCTCCTGAAGAGAAGAATTAGGAGCTCCTGCAAAAAGGGGATAAGGTGCTCCTGAAACAGAGGAATTAGGATCTACTGCAACACAGGGATAAGGAGCTCCTGAACCAGAGGGATAAGGAGCTACAGAAACAGGGGGATAAGGAGCTCCTGAAACAGAGGAATTAGGAGCTCCTGCAACACAGGGATAAGGAGCTCCTGCAACAGGGGGATAAGGAGCTCCTGAAACAGAGGGATAAGGAGCTGCTGAAACAGAGGGATATGGAGCTCCTGAAACAGAGGTGTAAGGAGCTCCTGCAACAGGGGGATAAGGTGCTCCTGAAACAGAGGGATAAGGAGCTCCTGAAACAGAGGTGTAAGGAGCTCCTGAAACAGAGGTGTAAGGAGCTCCTGAAACAGGGGGATAAGGAGCTCCTGAAACAGAGGTGTAAGGAGCTCCTGAAACAGGGGGATAAGGAGCTCCTGAAACAGAGGTGTAAGGAGCTCCTGAAACAGGGGGATAAGGAGCTCCTGAAACAGAGGTGTAAGGAGCTCCTGAAACAGGGGGATAAGGAGCTCCTGAAACAGAGGGATAAGGAGCTCGTGAAACAGAGGTGTAAGGAGCCCCTGAAACAGGGGGATAAGGAGCTTCTGAAACAGAGAAATTAGGATCTCCTGCAACAGAGGGGTAAGGAGCTCCTGCAACAGAGGAAATAGCAGCTCCTGCAACACAGGGATAAGGAGCTCCTGAAACAGAGGGATAAGGAGCTCCAGAAACAGTGGGATAAGGAGCTCCTGCAACAGATGAATTAGGAGCTCCTGCAACACAGGGATAAGGAGCTCCTGCCACAGAGGGATAAGGAGCTCCAGAAACAGATGGATAAGGAGCTCTTGAATCAGGACCTATGAGCTCCTGCAACAGAGGGACAAGGAGCTCCTGAAACAGAGGTATAAGGTGCTCCTGAAACAGAGGGATAAGGAGCTACTGAAACAGAGGGATATGGAGCTCCTGAAACAGAGGGATAAGGAGCTCCTGAAACAGAGGGATAAGGAGCTCATGAAACAGAGGGATAAGGAACTCCTCAAACAGAGGGATATGGAGCTCCTGAAACAGAGGGATATGGAGCTCCTGAAACAGAGGGATAAGGAGCTCTTTAAACAGAGGGATAAGGAGCTCATGAAAGAGAGGGAAAAGGAGCTCCTGAAACAGGAAAATTTGGAGCTCCTGAAACAGAGGGATAGGGACCTCCTGCAGCAGATGAATTAGGAGCTCCTGAAACAGATGGATAAGGAGTTCCTGCAACAGAGTCATTAGGAGCTCCTGCAACACAGGGATAAGGAGCTCCTGAAACAGAGGGATAAGGAGCTCCAGAAACGTTAATAAGGAGCTCCTGAAACAGAGGGATAAGGAGCTCCTTAAACAGGAGAATTAGGAGCTCCTGAAACAGAGGAATTTGGAGCTCCTGAAACAGAGGGATAAGGAGCTCCTGAAACAGAGGGATACGTTGCTCCATAAACAGATTGATAAGGAGCTCCTGAAACAGAGGGATAAGGAGCTCCTGAAACAGAGGGATAAGAAACTCCTGAAAAAGAGGGATAAGGAGCTCCAGGAACAGAGGGATAAGGAGCTCCAGAAACAGAGTGATAAGGAACTCCAGAAACAGCGGGATAAGGAGCTCCTGAAACAGATGGAGAAGGAGCTCCTGCAACAGAGGGATAAGAAGCCCCTGAAACAGAGGTGTAAGGAGCACCAGAAGCTGATGGATAAGGAGCTCCTGAAACAGAGGGATAAGGAGCTTATGAAACAGAGGGATCAGGAGCTCTTGAAACAGAGGGGTAAGGAGCACCTGAAACAGAAGAATTAGGAGCTTCTGCAACAGAAGGGTAAGGAGCTCCTGCAACAGATGGATAAATAGCTCATGAATCAGAGGGATAAGGAGCTCTTGAAACAGAGGGATAAGGAGCTCCTGAAGAGAAGAATTAGGAGCTCCTGCAAAAAGGGGATAAGGTGCTCCTGAAACAGAGGAATTAGGAGCTACTGCAACACAGGGATAAGGAGCTCCTGAACCAGAGGGATAAGGAACTCCTCAAACAGAGGGATATGGAGCTCCTGAAACAGAGGGATATGGAGCTCCTGAAACAGAGGGATAAGGAGCTCTTTAAACAGAGGGATAAGGAGCTCATGAAAGAGAGGGAAAAGGAGTTCCTGAAACAGGAAAATTTGGAGCTCCTGAAACAGAGGGATATGGAGCTCCTGAAACAGAGGGATAAGGAGCTCTTTAAACAGAGGGATACGGAGCTCATGAAAGAGAGGGAAAAGGAGCTCCTGAAACAGGAAAATTTGGAGCTACTGAAAGAGAAGGATATGGAGCTCCTGAAACAGAGGGATAAGGAGCTCCTGAAACAGAGGGATAAGGAGCTCATGAAACAGAGGGATAAGGAACTCCTCAAACAGAGGGATATGGAGCTCCTGAAACAGAGGGATATGGAGCTCCTGAAACAGAGGGATAAGGAGCTCTTTAAACAGAGGGATAAGGTGCTCATGAAAGAGAGGGAAAAGGAGCTCCTGAAACAGGAAAATTTGGAGCTCCTGAAACAGAGGCATAGGGACCTCCTGCAGCAGATGAATTAGGAGCTCCTGAAACAGATGGATAAGGAGTTCCTGCAACAGAGTCATTAGGAGCTCCTGCAACACAGGGATAAGGAGCTCCTGAAACAGAGGGATAAGGAGCTCCAGAAACGGGAATAAGGAGCTCCTGAAACAGAGGGATAAGGAGCTCCTTAAACAGGAGAATTAGGAGCTCCTGAAACAGAGGAATTTGGAGCTCCTGAAACAGAGGAATTTGGAGCTCCTGAAACAGAGGGATACGTTGCTCCATAAACAGATTGATAAGGAGCTCCTGAAACAGAGGGATAAGGAGCTCCTGAAACAGAGGGATAAGAAACTCCTGAAAAAGAGGGATAAGGAGCTCCAGGAACAGAGGGATAAGGAGCTCCAGAAACAGAGTGATAAGGAACTCCAGAAACAGCGGGATAAGGAGCTCCTGAAACAGAGGATTTAGGAGCTCCTGCAACACAGGGATAAGGAGCCCCTGAAACAGAGGGATAAGGAGCTTATGAAACAGAGGGATCAGGAGCTCTTGAAACAGAGGGGTAAGGAGCACCTGAAACAGAAGAATTAGGAGCTTCTGCAACAGAGGGGTAAGGAGCTCCTGCAACAGATGGATAAATAGCTCATGAATCAGAGGGATAAGGAGCTCTTGAAACAGAGGGATAAGGAGCTCCTGAAGAGATGAATTAGGAGCTCCTGCAAAAAGGGGATAAGGTGCTCCTGAAACAGAGGAATTAGGATCTACTGCAACACAGGGATAAGGAGCTCCTGAACCAAAGGGATAAGGAGCTACAGAAACAGGGGGATAAGGAGCTCCTGAAACAGAGGAATTAGGAGCTCCTGCAACACAGGGATAAGGAGCTCCTGCAACAGGGGGATAAGGAGCTCCTGAAACAGATGGATAAGGAGCTCGTGAATCAGGACCTATGAGCTCCTGCAACAGAGGGACAAGGAGCTCCTGAACCAGAGGGATAAGGAGCTGCTGAAACAGAGGGATATGGAGCTCCTGAAACAGAGGTGTAAGGAGCTCCTGCAACAGGGGGATAAGGTGCTCCTGAAACAGAGGTGTAAGGAGCTCCTGAAACAGAGGTGTAAGGAGCTCCTGAAACAGGGGGATAAGGAGCTCCTGAAACAGAGGTGTAAGGAGCTCCTGAAACAGAGGTGTAAGGAGCTCCTGAAACAGGGGGATAAGGAGCTCCTGAAACAGAGGTGTAAGGAGCTCCTGAAACAGGGAGATAAGGAGCTCCTGAAACAGAGGGATAAGGAGCTCGTGAAACAGAGGTGTAAGGAGCCCCTGAAACAGGGGGATAAGGAGCTTCTGAAACAGAGAAATTAGGAGCTCCTGCAACAGAGGGGTAAGGAGCTCCTGCAACAGAGGAAATAGCAGCTCCTGCAACACAGGGATAAGGAGCTCCTGAAACAGAGGGATAAGGAGCTCCAGAAACAGGGGGATAAAGGAGCTCCTGCAACAGATGAATTAGGAGCTCCTGCAACACAGGGATAAGGAGCTCCTGCCACAGAGGGATAAGGAGCTCCAGAAACAGATGGATAAGGAGCTCTTGAATCAGGACCTATGAGCTCCTGCAACAGAGGGACAAGGAGCTCCTGAAACAGAGGTATAAGGTGCTCCTGAAACAGAGGGATAAGGAGCTACTGAAACAGAGGGATATGGAGCTCCTGAAACAGAGGGATAAGGAGCTCCTGAAACAGAGGGATAAGGAGCTCATGAAACAGAGGGATAAGGAACTCCTCAAACAGAGGGATATGGAGCTCCTGAAACAGAGGGATATGGAGCTCCTGAAACAGAGGGATAAGGAGCTCTTTAAACAGAGGGATAAGGAGCTCATGAAAGAGAGGGAAAAGGAGCTCCTGAAACAGGAAAATTTGGAGCTCCTGAAACAGAGGGATAGGGACCTCCTGCAGCAGATGAATTAGGAGCTCCTGAAACAGATGGATAAGGAGTTCCTGCAAGAGAGTCATTAGGAGCTCCTGCAACACAGGGATAAGGAGCTCCTGAAACAGAGGGATAAGGAGCTCCAGAAACGGGAATAAGGAGCTCCTGAAACAGAGGGATAAGGAGCTCCTTAAACAGGAGAATTAGGAGCTCCTGAAACATAGGAATTTGGAGCTCCTGAAACAGAGGGATAAGGAGCTCCTGAAACAGAGGTGTAAGGAGCTCCTGAAACAGTGGGATAAGGAGCTCCTGAAACAGAGGTGTAAGGAGCTCCTGAAACAGGGGGATAAGGAGCTCCTGAAACAGAGGAATTAGGAGCTCCTGCAACACAGGGATAAGGAGCTCCTGCAACAGATGGATAAGGAGCTCCTGCAACAGAGGAAATAGCAGCTCCTGCAACACAGGGATAAGGAGCTCCTGAAACAGAGGGATAAGGAGCTCCAGAAACAGGGGGATAAGGAGCTCCTGAAATAGATGAATTAGGAGCTCCTGCAACACAGGGATAAGGAGCTCCTGCCACAGAGGGATAAGGAGCTCCTGAAACAGATGAATAAGGAGCTCTTGAATCAGGACCTATGAGCTCCTGCAACAGAGGGACAAGGAGCTCCTGAAACAGAGGTATAAGGTGCTCCTGAAACAGAGGGATTAGGAGCTACTGAAAGAGAGGGATATGGAGCTCCTGAAACAGAGGGATAAGGAGCTCCTGAAACAGAGGGATAAGGAGCTCATGAAACAGAGGGATAATGAACTCCTCAAACAGAGGGATATGGAGCTCCTGAAACAGAGGGATAATGAGCTCTTTAAACAGAGGGATAAGGAGCTCATGTAAGAGAGGGATAAGGAGCTCCTGAAACAGGAAAATTTGGAGCTCCTGAAACAGAGGGATAGGGACCTCCTGCAACAGATGAATTAGGAGCTCCTGAAACAGATGGATAAGGAGTTCCTGCAACAGAGTCATTAGGAGCTCCTGCAACACAGGGATAAGGAGCCCCTGAAACAGAGGGATAAGGAGCTCCTGAAACAGAGGGATAAGGAGCTCATGAAACAGAGGGATAAGGAGCTCCTGAAACAGAGGGATAAGGAGCTCATGAAACAGAGGGATAAGGAGCTCCAGAAACAGGTGAATTTGGAGCTCCTGAAACAGAGGGATAGGGAGCTCCTGAAACAGAGGGATAAGGAGCTCCTGAAACAGAGGGAGAAGGAACTCCAGAAACAGAGGGATAAGGAGCTCCAGAAACAGAGGGAAAAGGAGATCCTGAAACATGGGGAATTCAGAGCCCTGGCTCCAGGGATTTCCGGAGTTTCACAAACAGGGACATTTGGTTTTGAAAAGACATGTGAATGATGACCACCAAAAACAGGGCGATTTGGAGAGATGTCAGTACTTGCACCCCTAAATATCATTGTCAGATAAAGTTTCTAAATATAATGTACTCTGATCCATCTTTCTTAGGTTCAATGTGGAAGAATTTACACTTCGCCACAGGGATCTATATCTACACAGTTATTTTCGCAAACACTTAATAAACGTCTCTTTGCAACTTCATGTTCTACGACACTATTTGCAGTGCCAGTTACATTGTTATTCAATAAAATTGGATGAGAGAGCGGGACTGGAAATAGTCTCCCCGTTTGTTTTTCTTTCTCTGTCTTCTCACGTCTTTTTTCTTTTTGTCTCCCCATCTGTTTCCAACACTCTCTCGCCCAACGTTTCACTCCATCGTCTTTCTCGCCACTTGTGTACCCCCTGTCTGTCTTTCTCTGTGCCCCTATCGCCTGTCTCTCCGTCTGACTGCTACTGTCTTTATCTTTCCTCTGCTGGTATCTCTATTTCTGTCTCCCCGTCTGTGCCCATAAGTCTCTCCGCCTCCATCCCTCTGTCGTCTGTCTCTCGAGTCTGTCCCTTGCATTTCTCACTCCGTTTGGCCCGCAGTCTGTCCACCTATCTCTCTCACTGTCTGTCTCTGTCGTTACCTCCCTGTCTCCCTCCTGTTTAACTTCCTCGTCTGGCTCTCTCTGTCCCTAACTTTCCTGCTTTCCTGTGTCTGCCTGATCCCTCCGCTCTATTTCTGTCTTCCCCGTTTCCCTCTGCTGTATCTCTCTCCCCTTCTACATCCTCCCGTCTGTCTACCACCATCAGTCTCGCCCACTCTGTCTCCTTCTTTTACATTTCCAGTGGGACTATTTCCACCACACGGTCTGTCGCTCTCTCTCTATCACCTTCTGTGTGTGTCGCTCTCTCTCTGTCACCCACCACATCTCCTCTCTATCTCCTTCCTATATCTCGCCTGTCTTTCTCTCACTCTCTCTGTTGGCCCTCTGGCTCACCAGTTTCAATGTTCCCGTCTGGCACCGTCTCTGCCTTTGTCTTTGTAACATATCATCTATCTACCGCAGCCTGTCGCAATCCACCATTCTTCCAGTTAATCTCTATCCCAACACACCAATATATTGCTCTCTCTCTGTCTCTCGCTCCCCCAGCTCTTTTTCTTTGTCTATCACGTCGGTTTCTCCCTGGGTCTGATTTCTGCCGATTTCTCTCCTACGTCTGTCCCATTCTAACACGCCTCACGTGTACTCACTTCTGCATCAAATCCATCTGCCCTGTCTATCCACAGCTGTCTCTCCATCTCGCACTCTCTCTGTCACCCCCAAATGTTTATCTCTCTTTGCCCCGCCGATCTGTCTGTCTGTCTCTCTCTGTGCCTCCGCCTTCTCGTTCTCTCCCTCTTTCTCCCCACGTCTGTCTCCCTATCTTTCTCACTCTGTTTGACCCATCCATTACACCACCTTCTATATATCTCTCTCTTTCCCTGTCTCCAACGTGTTTTTTTTCATTAATTCAGAAATTTGGGCGTCGCTACTACGGCCTTCCTTCCTTTGTTGCCCTTCTGAAACTGCCCCGGAGAAGGTGGTGGTGAGCCGACTGTTTGAACCGCTGCAGTACGTGTGGTGACGTACTCCCACAATGCTTACATTGTCGCAGCGGTTTGATTCAACTGAGTGTCTCGCTGGGCCATTGCCGAGGGCATTGAAGTATCAACCACATTGCTATGCATTTGGAGTCATGTGTAGCCTAGACGAGGAATGGTCGGCATAATTCATCCTTTAAAGACATTAATGAACCAGATGGATTGTTACGAGGATCCAGTAGTATCATGGTCATTTTTGATACTAGCTTTTTAAATCCAGATTGATGTAATTAACTGAACCTAAATTTCTCAGCTGTGGGGGCAGGATTTGAACTTACATCTCGGGATCTTTAGTCCAGGCCACTGGATTAGTTCAGCAATATTCCCACTCTGCTACCGTAAGGTTTATCTCGTTCTCTCACTCGGTGTATTCCCGGTCTGTCTCCTCCTTCCTTCTCCCCCACCTGCCTCTCTCTGTCTTGCCATCTGTCTTTTTCCACCGCCTGTCTCCGTCACTTTCTCTCTCTCCCCACGCTCCTACCCGTATCTGTCTCCAACTCTGATCCCCCATATGTCCCTCTCATTCTGCCTCCTCTTATGTCTTTCTGGTCCTGTCTTTCCTGTATGCCTCTGTCTCTGTCTCTGTCTCCTCATCTGTCTGCCCTTGCTGTCTGCCGTTGCTGTATCTCTCGCCGTCTCGCCCTGTTTGCCCCGATTGTTTCAACCAATTCTCTATTTTTCTGTCTCTTACAAGTCTGTCTCGCCCCCTCTCTCTCACTCACTGCATCACCCCACCGTCTGTCTCTCTCTATCTCAGCCCACTCTGCTCTCTTTCTGGCTAACACACTTCTGCCTCCCCTGTCTGTCAATTACTATCCCCTTCCACCATTCACCCCCATCTGCCCCTGTCTGTCGATCAATGTCTGCGTTCCGTCAGTTTTTCCTGTCTGCCTCCCCTGTCCGTCACGCACTGCCCCCTTCCATTATTCTCCCACATCTGACTACTCCCTTCTGCCTTCCACGTCTATCTCTCTCTTTGTCTCCCACCATATCTCCCACCGCCCAGCCCCCCCAGTTTGCCTCCATCCGTTTCTCACCCTGTCGGTCTGTCTTGCCACCCCCTCCCCTCAGTATTGTCACTCTCTATATCCTCCACCATAATTAACTCACTCTTTCTCCCCTCCCCCTAGTCTGTCGCTCTCTCTCTTTCTAAATATGTCTGTCTCGCTTTCTGTCTCACAGAAATGTCTCCTCTCCATCACAAACCCCTGTCTGTCTCTCTCTTTCTGTGACATGCACATAACTGTCTCCCCCTGCCTGTCCATCTCTCCGTGACCTTTACCAGGCGTAAGATTTTGAAGGAGATCTTCCAAGCAAGAGTTTGTAAAATAGCGCAAATCTCCGACCACAAAGACCCTTCTCTCAGGGATCCGTTGGATCTGTCAAAAGCCATTTTGACTTTTCCAGTGCCGGTTTTCAGCGCATGTACATCGCGCTCTGAGAAGCGCACTTGAGGGGACTCGACGGGTGCGGCTGACAAGTTGTCAATGACGATTGCAATAATTATTAATCTTTCACAGAGAGTTATGAAATTAATTTAATAAGCTTCATTTTAATTTAATAAATCCCGGAACGGACATCGAAGCTGTGCCAACGAGGATAGAGTGCTGCATCCTAACCACTAGATGGCGGTCACAGGGTTGAGTAAACGTGAGAGGCCGAGAACTCGTGAGCCAGTCAGACGGCCTCTGTGAGAATCTTCAAAGTGAGAATATTCAAAGTAAACTAGTCGCAACAGCATTGAACTGCAATTTTTTAAAAAAGCTCAAGCCTGTAGTTTGCCCTGGCACACATAGCGGAAATTAAACGGCGCAAGTTAACCGATTTGAAGATTTAATGTCTTTTGGAACTGCTCGTTTTGTTAACTGTCAAACATATGATTTATCTTAAAGATTGGATATTTTATTGCAGTCCTCTGCTGTTGCGACTTTACAAGAACAACAACATCAATTTAGCTCCCAGACTGATGTGCGGTATCCGGATTGGTTTCAATATCCGCAAACTGGTGCACTGGGATTACCTCAGACAGTATCTGGATTGCATTATTGACGCTTCCCGTCAATGAAATTTAATCACAACCTCGTCATCATAAATCTTTCCAGAGTTGCTGGCTGAGTATATCCAACATTTTCTGATGTCATTTCAGATTTACAGGCTTCGCAGTACTTTGCTTTTGAAACTAAAAAGTTATGTAATTTGATGTCATTGAGGATTCGAACGTCAGGGCGTTTATTCAACGGCAAACGTGTGACGTGCGTGCTGTGTATCCTCCCTGCTGCCAGGTAAAGAACATCACTGAGCGGTGAGGAACATTTTGAGGGGTGAAGGTGATCAGCATAAGCCGTGATCTATGTGCTAACCAAGACATAAGAAGATAAGGGGATGAATTCCTTCAGTCAGAGTTTCAGGTGTAATTGAGGAAATTAATGAGCAGGACCACAAAGGCATTCCATGTATTATTCCCAGTGCCCCGCGCTATTGAGTTTAGAATAAACGGTGCACGAGGTTGGGCTACAGAAACCTGGGACATTGGGATCAGTTCTGGCGCAGGACGGACCTGTTACAGTCGGTCGAGTTGGACATCAACAGAGCTTGGACCAAAGTACTTGCGGGAAGATTAACTGGTGGGTTGGGTGAGAGGTTGAACTAATTTGGCAGTGGATTTGTTTATCAGGATAAAACATCTGTAGATGTTGTAATTTTGCACTTTATACCGAAGTCCAGATGATTATTATATATCAAATATAGCAGTGAACGTGGACTCAGACAGGGCATTGCAACCCATTCATGGGAAACGATAAACTACGGCCCGAACAAACCTTCCCTTACACCGAGCACAAGCATAGGCAAAACAGGCACAGCAGAATTTGCTGAGGACCGCAGAGAATAAAATGTTCTTTGATTAGTGATAGTTCTAAATATATGTTAATGTCCATGTGTTAAGTTGCAATTTGTTCTGTGGGATATAAAAATATTTTGTATATCTGTATTAGTGTTTATATATTTGAAAACAACAATATTATTTATAATTGAATTATGGATCATCTGTGTGCGATATAAATGTATATTCTGTGTCTATCTTTGTATCTATGTTACTTGTAAACACCTCGCAAATAAACGTAAAGACAATTGCAGCACAGAGATACTTAGAGAAAAATTCAGAAAGAAAACAGAGATAAAAACAAATATATTTATAATAACGCAAAGATGAACACAAATAACTTGATTATCAAGTTTCCACACAATTTTATATACATGTCACAGATAGATACACAGATATCGTTTAAATTTCCCGCACGGACATCCAAATTCATTAGAAATAACAAAGCATTACACACAAAAATAAAACAAGTGCAGATGGGGGTCGAACCCATGATCTTCAATTTACAATACCAACACCTTACCACTGGGCCACCGCACAATAATAAGCTGCGTGATTTTCGTCGCATTGCTACCGAATCCCAATTCATTAAAATTCCATTGTCTGAGCACAGACGCATATACAAAAACATAAAGTGGGAAAGTGCAACGGGCAAATGATCAGCGTAATTTATATGAAACTAACATAAAACATTTCCTAAAATCATACATTACCGATGGAGAGTACTTGGTCCATCGTACTCTTGAACGAGCTATCCAATTGGTCCCAGCTCTTTGCACAACGCCCTGCAAAATGTGCCTCGTCAAGCATTTATACAATTCCATTTTGAGGGTTACAATTGAATCTGTAGTGCAACGGGGAAATGACAGGGTGGTGAGACTAGCTGAGAGTCAGCACGGGCTCGACGGGCCGAATTGTCTTCTATTGTGCTGTAACAATTCTATGAATCAATGACTCTATGGTTCACCACCCTTTCAGGCAGTGCATTGCAGATCACAACAACTCACAGCTTAAAAACAAACAATTCTCCTCCACTTACATCTGTTTCCTTTGTTGTGCTCTGGATGTTCCAAAGACTGGATATATTCGGTTATGGGGAAAGATTGGAGTTGTTTTCGTCGGAACAGATGAGGATAATGGGTGACATAATTGAGGTGTTTAACTTTATGCGGGGCCCAGATAGTATGCATAAGAAACATCTATACCCCTGAGCAGAGAGGTCAATAACCAAGGGGCATAGATTTAAAGTAATTGATAAAATGATTACACGAGAGACGAGATAATTTTTTTCACCCAGAGTGAATTTGGGTCTTGAGCTCATTGACTGAAAAGTTGGTGGAGACACAATCATAAGCAGTACTTGTATATGGATTGAATTGCCCTAATCTGCAACGCTACAGATCAAGAGCTGGGACGTGTGATTAGGCTGAATAGCTCTTTCGATTGGCGGAGACAGGATCGGCCGAATTCCCTCCTTCTCTGCGGAAAACTTCTACAATTCTATGAGTCTAAGAGGTGTGGAATGCTCTTTTGTGTCCTGCTCGTATCTGTATCCCACCATCGATGGGATCTTGCTGTGTGGTAATTGGCTGCCGTATTGCGCAACAGTACATCCAGTGACTACACTTCAACAACGACTTCATCTTCTGTAAAGCACGTTTTAGTAAAATATTAATTGAGTGAATGTGTGCGTAGCTAGCAAGGCTTATATTTATTGTCCAACCCTAATTGGGTTTGAGAAGGTAGTGATGAACAAACTTCGTGAACCACTGCAGTACTTGGATATGCACTTGATGGCTATGGTCCAAGAGCTAGAAATTGGATTTGGCAGGAGAGTACTTTGTCCACCAGCAAGAACGCGATGGGCTAAATGGTTTCCTTCTGTGCTGGAAATATCTATAGTTCCATGATTCAGTGAGGTAATGGTAGTATCAATGTGCTGCTGTAGAAGGAGTTCCAAGATTTTCACCCAGTACAATAATGGAAATGCGATATATGTCCTGTTTCATTATCTGCGGAGTTGATACTCGAGTTGGAAAAATCAATCTTCAGCGATCATGCCCACTTCTGACCTTATGATGGTGGGTAAGTCGTTAATGAAGCAGGTGATGAGGAACTCCTGCAGCGATATCCTGGGCTGAGATGATTGGCGTCGAAAAACCACAATCATCTTCTTTTAGGCTAAGTATGTCTCCAGCAGTGGAGATTATCCCAGCAACGACTTCAACCTTAGAAACCTCCTTGATGAAACATTCGGTCAACTACTGCTTTGATGTCAAGGACAATCACTCTCGCCTCACTTTAGAATTAGTCACTTTTGGCCATATTTGGACCAAGGCTGTAATGATGTCTGGAGGCTGGGGGTCCTGTCGGAACTCAAACTGAGCAACAGCGGGCAATTGGGTCATTCTATGTTCGTGAAAGATGCTACAGGAATGCAGGCTCGTGCTGTTACTGTTTGATAACAGCACACAGTTGCATGATGTATATTTGTAGGATCACATGGGTGATCGACCTCAAATCTTACTCCTACCTTCCTCTTCCGACAGACCCTACCAGGGCTTCAAAGTATGGCAAGTTTTAAAGTGTAAGTGTTAAAAAAATTGTTTCATTCTATATTTCTTAAAGATTAAGCAGGCACAACAGGCAGCCATATATCCTAGTTTGCCGATGATGCAAATATTGGTGATATAGTAATTAGTGCAGAAGTTAGCGCATACTTATAAAGATATATTGATAGATTAAATGAACGGACAATTCAGTGGCAGATAGATTCTAAACAGGTAATTGTGTGGTCATCCATTTTAGATCACAAAGTTTAGATCCGAGTACTAATTAAATGGAGCATAGCTCGGAGGGATGGATTTCCAAAGTGGTTGACAGTCCAAGTGCACATACCGCTAAAATGTAGTAGCAAATTACAAATATATTCGAAACAACTAATGGCATGTTAGGCTTTATAACTAGGGGTTGGACTATAAAGCAATGGAAGTTTTTCTTCAACTGTACAGAGATGTAGTTAGACTATATCTGGAGTACTCTAAGTTATTGAATATAATAGATTCATACAAGTTTACAGCATGAAAGGAGGCATTTTCGGCCCATCCTGTCTGTGCCACGGTTATCCAGCCTAATCCAACTTTCCAGCTCTCGGTCGATAACCCTGCACGTTACGGCCCTTCAGGTGCACATCCAAATACGTTTTAAAGGTGCTACAGATTTCTGCCTCCACCACTCTTTCAGGCAGTGCGTTTTAGAGTACCACAACTATCTGCGTGTGGAAATTTACCATCACATCTCCTGTAAACCTT
The DNA here is from genome assembly GCF_044704955.1 of Pristiophorus japonicus. Taxonomy (NCBI): domain Eukaryota; kingdom Metazoa; phylum Chordata; class Chondrichthyes; family Pristiophoridae; genus Pristiophorus; species Pristiophorus japonicus. The sequence continues at coordinate 2,763,242 of NC_092005.1, forward strand.
CTCCAATTACTATAAATGTATGCCCGCTTGTTGTTGAGCACTCTGCTAAGGGAAATAAGCCGTTTCTATCCATTATATCTAGTCCCCTTATGGGCACGGCCCCTTCGAAATGATAGGCTGGATTGGAATGTGTACGATTCATACTCACCAGAATGTTACCAGGATGCCACGGGTTAAATTATGAGGAGAGATTACATAAACTAGGCCTGTACTCCCTGGAATATAGAAGGTTACGTGTCGATTTGATAGAGGTTTTTAAGGTTTTGAAACGAATTGATAAGATAGATAGAGATAAATATTTTTTCACCATTCGTGGGGGAGTCTTGACAAGGAGACATAATGTTAAAATTCGACATTCGACAGAGTAGTTAGGAAAATCTTCTTCACGCAAAGGGTGATGGATATATCTTCTACAAAAGGCAGGATATACTAGCTTAATTAAAAATGTTAATTTTAGGTTGATAGATTTTGCGAGACACGGGTTGAAATGATGTGGAGCAAATGTAGGTGGATGGAGTTATGATGGAGCTCAGCCCAGAATTAACAGAATGGCGAATAGGCACAAGGGGCGGAATGGCCTAATCCTGTTCCTATGTTCAGTCAATTGGCAGAACACCTATTATAAATAAAGAAACGTTGTCTTGAAGGGTGAATTAAAATATATTATTTGCAGAGATTATGGACCGCTTCCACGCTTTAATAAGAAACAATCATTAAGTTTAATTGTCAAACCAGTTGTTTGAATATTTACCAGGAGCAGAGACACATCAGTTGGATTTTAATTCCAACGCATTAACATCTCGGCCATCCTGGTCATGGGCACGCTGCAGTGCAGTGCTTGGAAATTCGGCAAATCGCTTGCAGACTCAAAAAGTAGTTTTCAGCACAGAGCAAACTGCACGTCTGCATACTCTGCAAACGTGGGAGGATATATACCTTGTGTTTAACTGTGGATGGTGAAAAGCTGAAACGCAAAAGCAAAGCACTTAGGCAATAACGCATTGACAGATCAGTTGTGATCTTATTTAATGGCGGAGCATGTTCGTGAAGCCAAATGGCCTAATCCTGCTCCTATTTTTTAAAGGTTGATGGGTTTGTGTAGCTCTTTCAGACAGCTTGTGAGTGACTGTTAAAAGAGCCGTTGTGTTTGCGTTTGTTCTCTCAGAACAGCGCGCAGTTTTACTTGGAGCTGGTGTACTTGGTGACTGCCTGTATCCCTTCTGACACGGCGTGCTTGGCCAGCTCCCCGGGCAGCAGCAGGCGCACGGTGGTCTGGATCTCCCGGGAGCTGATGGTGCGGCGCTTGTTGTAATGGACCAGGCGGGAAGCCTCACCCGCGATGCGCTCGAAAATATCGTTCACACCGAGTTCATGATGCCCATGGCCTTGGTGGAGATGCCGGTGTCGGGGTGAACCTGCTTCATCACTTTGTAGATGTAGATCGAGTAACTCTCCTTCCTCGACTTTCTGCGCTTCTTGCGGCACTTCGCTGGCACTTTGGTGACGGTTTGCTCCGTGCCTTCCTTGGTGGAAACTGTTTACCCCGCCGGTGGAAGCAGGCTCAATGTCCGCCATCTTGGTCAGGGCGGGTCACACTGCGCATGAGCAGACCTTTGTGCAGGGACAAAATGTGGGCGGGGCTTCAGGGTATATGTCAGTTTGATTGGACAGACGTTTATGCCCGGGTCAGTCACCCCTGAAAAGGAGCCTTGTTGTTCTGATTATTATCTGGTGACACTGGGCCCAGGCTCCTCCTATTGGGCCAGCCCAGGCTTACCCTATCGGACCAGCACAGGCTCACACTATTGGGCCAGCCCTGGTTCTCCTTATCTGGCCAGTACAGATTCACCCTATTGGGCCAGCCCAGGCTTACCCTATCGGACCAGCACAGGCTCACACTATTGGGCCAGCCCTGGTTCTCCTTATCTGGCCAGTACAGATTCACCCTATTGGGCCAGCCCAGGCTTACCCTATCGGACCAGCACAGGCTCACACTATTGGGCCAGCCCTGGTTCTCCTTATCTGGCCAGTACAGATTCACCCTATTGGGCCAGCCCAGGCTGACCCGATTGAACCAGACAAGGTTCACCCGATTGCGCCAGCCCACGTGCACGTGATTGGGCCAGCCGGTCTCACGCTATTGGGCCAGCCCAGGCTGACCCGATTGAACCAGCCTAGGTTCACCCTATTGCGCCAGCCCACGTGCACGCGATTGGGCCAGCCGGTCTCACGCTATTGGGCCAGCCCAGGCTGACCCGATTGAACCAGCCTAGGTTCACCCTATTGGGCCAGCCCACGTGCACCCGATTGGGCCAGCCGGTCTCACCGTATTGGGCCAGCACAGGCTCAACCTATTGGGCAGCCGGTCTCACCCTATTGGGCCAGCCCGGGCTCACCATTTTGGGCCAGCACAAAAGACCCAGTGAGCAGCAGAGAAAATCAGCAGCTCATTGATTTTATTCTCACTCTGCGCACAGCGGCTGCAGAACTGAACCCAACCATGCAAGCTGGGATTAATGCACATCATCAGCCTTTGAATGGAGAAGGAGAAATGTTTGTCTCTTCTGTCTGTGGGAACAAATTTCAAACATCAGTGTGACTAGAGAAGCACCGAGATACATACACATCCGAGTGAGAGTGTCCCAGTGCACTGCCTGTGGAAAAAGTTTCAAGCAGTTACACAGCCTGAAAAACGTCGCACCTTTCACATCAGGGAGAAATACACGTGTTCTGTGTGTGGACAAAACGTCAACTTATCATCCAACCAAGGAGAGATACAAGGACACCCACACCATGGAGAAACCATCGAAATGTGGAGACTGTGAGAAGGGAAACAGTTCCCCTTCTGATCTAGAAATTTATTGTCGCAGTCACACCGGGGAGAGGCTGTTCACCTGCTCTGTGTGCGGGCAGAGTTTCACTCAGTCATCGGATCTGCTGAAACTCCAGCGAGTTCATACTCGGGAAGTGTGGGAAGGGATTCACTCAGTCATCTGAATTGCGAATTCACAAGTGACAGCAGCGGTTGGGTTCGACTGTTATTCCTGCTGTTAATCACATCCTGACTGAATCGTATTCATTCTGTCAATTGGGATTTGTTTCTGCTGATGTTAATAACCCCGAAAACTGGGATGGAGTTTAATATTTTGATGTTTCAAATAATACAATGTGTCGATATTTGATTTCTCCATGATAAGAGGAGACTTTTGATGTCCTGTTACATTTTGCGCTTTCTCTCCTTTCCAACTCTAGATTGTTTCAGTTCTCATGCCTTTGGTTACTCTCAGGGACAAGTCCAGTTCCTCATACCTTCCAGATTGCCTCTCTTTGCCTTGGCGTCCAGGGTAGGAATAGCCAACACGCCCGGGATCACTAAACAAAAACCCCAGTCTGTTAACATCTTTCAGCTACAGGACTTTGCGTATTCCTGGCAGCATCTCTCGCACATTCGAAGTGTGTATAGAGCATCCTGCAAATCTGGTTTAAATTAAAATTTGAATCCACTTCGTAAATGTATTTTTAAAAAGTACAGGTAAACCGATTACATCAAGTAATTGGCAAAGGTTTACAGTCAACAAGATGAACAAGTAAAAGCATCATGGGCCAATAACCCAGCTCTTTCTGCACAGGAGAAAGTCTGTTATCTAAATCCTCGAATGTCAGTTGGTGAGATCAGGGACTTAAACTCTTTCCACACTCAGCTGGTAAACGGCCTCTCCACCCGATGTGTTTCCACCAGACGCACAATTGCATCCATTCCCACTGTCCCCACATTTACAGTGTTGAATCAGCTGGGCACACACTTCTCACAGGCTAGACGATTGGTTGGTGGTGCAGCCATACAAACAACATGTGTCCTGTTTCTCCCCGCTGTAATTGGTGTTTTTCCAAAGGTTGATGATAAGGTGATGCCGATGAATCCGGTGAATCTCTCAAATCCTGGCGTGATGTTTGGTTTCAGTTTCTCAGCTGCAGATCCTCCCCTTCTAATACACTGCAAAGGGAGCTTACAAAAGTTGTTACTCATAAGTACAGGGTAGAAATTTCCACTGTGGTAGGTATCAGAGTCGGGTCAAATCCTGTCCTCAAATGACACCCACACACCTCCCAGTTTGAGGTCTTTTCCCAGTTGAGGTCATTGCATCGGTATCAAGAGCAGGGGCACTGCCTAATCTTTGCTCATATTTAGTCCAATGGTACTGAGGATAATTATAACCCTTGAACTATCGCCTTGGCTGAGATCAACTGACAACCCAGATCAAGGATCGAACATGGGACCTTCTCAGTCAGTATTGGAGAGTGTTCTAAACTTTTTGGGGGGAGGGGCGTGTCGGGGGAGGGTTAGAAACACATTTTACTCCAGCTTTAAACAAAACCTTCATCACACTGCACAATTGTCAAGTCTTTCCAAATTCGTCAAACGGATCATCAAAAAGAGTGAGACATTTTAGAAAGGCGCAAGTGACTGAAATAGACAGCTTTACAATCACTGCACAGTACAGAAGGGAGCGACTGTCAATGGGAGGTCGTTTCGTGAAGTCCTGCGACACTCCGAGATAAACTGGACTGTTCCTTGAAGTATAAATAAGCAGAGAAAAGGGAGTCCCTGTCCCTTAAATATCTGCCCCATTCCCCCAGGCAGTGGGAGGAGGAACAGCGCACGGTCTCTTTATATCCTCACACAGCAAGCACTGCCGGATGAGCTCTCACAGGGTCCTAAAATCCAAAGAAAACGTATCGCATCAAGTTAACCACAACAACTGAGAAGTGCACACACAAAGTCTTTGCTCTATATATATATGTGTGTGTATGTGTGTGTAAACAAAACACATCATTCCTAATGTTTACTAGTGACTTGCACAGAGAAAAGCTGTTATCTTCGCCAGTTATTTTCCAGCATTTTATTTCCTATTATTTACAATGTAATTGCAGAGTGTTTAATTCCTTTACCATTAATTGATGACCTGTTTGCTCTTGTTTAGAAAATGATGTCACACTGACCATTCCAGTACCAAGGTGACCATGTCTGTCCACAGTATTCAGTGGGAAACGGGATTACATCTCACCGAGGATAATGAGCAGCCACGCACCAGTCTCTGCACTTTATTGTCGAGTGATCACTTCACCATCACACAAAAGCTCCTAGATTTACCACCAGTGTGGATGACTTGCGTAAGTGATGTTAAAAATTAAATTGTAGGGGTAAAAGAGGAGTTGGGTGAGGGGATTTGGAGAGTAGGGGTGATAGAGAAGTTGGGTGAGGGGTTTGGGGAGTAGGGCTAAAAGAGGAGTTGGGGTGAGGGATGTTTGGGGAGTAGGGATGAAAGAGTAGTTGGGGAGGGGGAGTTGGAGAGTAGGGGTGAAGAAGGTGTATGAGTGATTGGGATTTACTGCCCATTACTTGCCTCTGTTGTAATATGATGGGATTTATCTTGCCGTTAAAATGTCTTGCATGGTGTGTTTCACTGAAGTTAGACGTGGGGCTGCAGTTCCTTGCAGGCACTGAACTGTTTCTGGTGAATTAATGTGGGTAGTGTTAATTGGGAATAGATTTGAGTGGGATCATTCTGCGCTGAATGAGATGCTGGGCTGCGGGTTTACCCTCAGTCCCAGTGACGAGATGCTGTTGACACCAAATCCAGGGACCACATACACTGTGACTCCAAATCCAGGGACCACATACATTGTGACTCCAAATCCAGGGACCATATACACTGTGACTCCAAATCCAGGGACCACATACATTGTGACTCCAAATCCAGGGACCACATATATTGTGACTCCAAATCCAGAGACCACATATATTGTGACTCCAAATCCAGAGACCACACACATTGTGACTCCAAATCCAGGGACCACACACATTGTGACTCTAAATCCAGGGACTACATACATTGTGACTCCAAATCCAGGGACTACATACATTGTGACTACAAACCCAGGGAATTCTTGCACTGATGCAGCAAATCCAGGGACTTCTTGCACTGATCGACAATGAGACATCAAATCCAGGATGAATTACATCGTGACACCAAATTGAGAGATTACAAAAACCGTGACAACAAATCCAGGGACCAGTAGCACTGAGACAACAAATCCAGGGAGCACTTACACTGAGACTACAACATTACATAGGATATACGGCACAGAAATGGACCATTCGCACTAACCAGTCCATGCCAGTGTTTATGCTCGGCTCGGGAATTAGAGAGCATCAGTATGGGGTGTGGCCATGCCGGTGAAACCAGCTCTAGTTAGGGTGAAAGGTGGGTAATGAATGAAGATATTATGGTCGCAGCAGACGGTGACCAGTGGGGCATGGTGACAGATTGTTGGAAGCCCTTTTCAGGCAGATTGATGATTAGATATAACCAGCACAACAACTATATCCATCTGTTCTTGATCAAAATCCCCAATCTAATGTCACTAATTTATTTTTCTGTGAGAAATGTAGTGATGTGAAAGAACAGATGAAATGAGGCTTGCACAGGAAAGAAGATTCCTTAAGTGAACACATTTGTGTGAGGTTAAAAACATGAAATGGAAACGGGCACGTCCAGTGACACTTATATTGCCAAAAGTGCTTTCTAAGTTAATCACTCTATCCTAAGCCGAATATCCTACTGACTATCCCAATCACTAATCCCAATCCTAAAAAATAATCATAAACCACACCCACTAACCGCTAAACCTACATCTAAACCCATTCCCCAACCAAAGCTAAGAACATAAGAAATAGTTGCAGAAGTAGGCCATCTGGCCCCTTGAGCCCACTCCGCCATTCAATAAGATCATGGCTGATATGATCTTGGCCTCAATTCCACTTCCCTGCTCTCTCCCCATAAACCTTGACTCCCCTATCTTTCAAAAATTAGTCCATCTTCAACTTAAATATCCCTCATATGCGGTCCCTCAAAATGAGATATATTCAATATCCAGCCTCCGTTGCTCTCTGGGGCAGAGAATGTCAAAGATTCACGACCCTCTGAGAGAAGAAATTCCTCCTCGTTTCGGTTTTAAATGGGCGACCTCTTATTCTCAGACTATGCCACCTCGTTCTAGATTCCCCACAAGAGGTAACAAAGATCAGTGTGGAAGCTAAAGACCTTATAAAGGAAGTATTTAAACAATTATGTTGATGCAAAAATTACTGCAAGGTATATTAGTAACAAGTAATTATAATCAACTAACCAATCAAAATTAGCACAGACAGTTACAAAGATCAGAACATTTCAATGTTGATCACATGCAGTATGTGTGGAGATCTATTAACCGCATCCAACAATCGTTAAACAATACAGAAAATAACAGATTTCCAGTCTTAAGCCTTTAGTTCTTTCAAGGGCTAGTTGAAAGGAACTTCAAATGAGTGTAAAATGAGACACGCCGATTCAGTCCATGACACCCACAAGCCATATATTCAAACGAAACAAGCTTGGGATTTGATGTGGCAAAAGATGAACTGCGTGAGAAGTGAAATAATCGAGAGTAAGAAAAGGCGCAAAATAGAAGGGAAGGGAACATTAATTAGTCTCCTCTTATGATGGAGAAATCAAATATTCGACACACGGTGTTTGAAACAAGCTGATTTATTCAGTATTTATACAGAACACTAATCTCCAGCTCAGGATTACTGAGAGCAGTAGTCGAAGATCCAGAATGAACATGGTTCAGTGCCCAATGCAATCGCAGTATTTCCTCATCCAGTCACTAAAGTGGCCTGTCATAGTTTCCCAGCATTCCGCGCAACAGGGAATGTGCCGAACGCAGACTACAGGGGCCCAGTGCGCAGGCGTAGGACCAATCTGTGTGTAGAGCATGCGCGGTGCGCGTAATGGCGGAGTGGGAATCGTGAGTGTGTGCTCCGTAAAAGTGACAATTTTCAGCGGGCCGGAGGGGAGGAATGGAGCAGCGGGTAGCTGCGGAGGTTTCATAAGTTATTGGTGCCCGTCGGAAGCCCGCAATATTAACCTGAATATCGGCGACTGCAACCTCGAGGCTTTCTCCCGGTCACAGGCCCAGGGTAACGGCGGCCAGCTTGGTACAGGAAGGCAGGGTCAGTACTCCGCCTTCTTCATTGAGTGAGCAGCGAAGCGCATGCGTGGCCATCTTGGTAAAGTAACAACTTAGTTATTTTATTCTCGCATTTCTCACCATCTCTCCCACAGGCGCTGCTCAGTGCTCAGCTTACAGTGTGTGTCCTAGACAATTGTAAGAGGAAAACCCCAGAGCTGTTCACTCCCAGTGTGAGAATCCCCATGTACAGTCAAAGGGTTGGAATCCCAGGGTTATTATCTCATAACTACATAATAACATCACAAAAATAGAAGTAGGAGTGGGTCAGTTGGCTCTTGCATCCTGCTCTGCCATTCAATAAGATCATGGCTGATCTGATCATGGACTGGTCTCCACTTCTCTGCCCGCTCCCCATAACCCTGTATTCCCTTATCGCTCAAAAATCTGTCTACTTCTGCCTTAAATGTATTCAATGACCCAGCCTCCACAGCTCTCCGGGGCAGAGAATTCTATTAACTGGGCAACCCCTTATTCTGAGACTATGCTCCTTAGTTTCAGTTTCCCCTGTGAGTGGCAATATCCTCTCTGCATTCAACTTTTCAACCCGCCTCGTGATCTCACATGTTTCAAAAAAATCACCTCTCATTTTTCTAAATTCCTATGTGTGTCGGCCCAACCTTCTCAACTTATCCTCATAAAACAACCCCCTCATCTTCGGAATCAACATCTGAACAGCCTCCAATGCAAGTATATCCTTCCTTAAATGCAGAGACAAAAACTGCATGCAGTATTTCAGGTGTGGTCTCAACAATACCCTGTACAGTTGTAGCAGGACTTCTCTGCTTTTATACTCTATCCCCCTTGCAATAAAGGCCAACATTCCATTTGCCTTCCTGATTACTTGCTGTACCGGCATACTAACTTTTTGTGTTTTATGCACAAACACCCTCAGGTCTCTCTGTCCTGTCGCAATTTACAATTTTTCTCCATTAAAATTACCATTTGTTTTTCTATTATTTCTGCCAAAGTGGATAACCTCAATACTATATCTGATAAATGTTTGTCCACTCATATAGCTTGTCTATATCCCTTTGCAGATGTTTTTGTGTCCTCTTCGTAATTTGCTTTCCACCCATTTTTCTATCATCAGCAAACTTGGCTTCATTAAACTTGGTCCTTTCATCCAAGTCAATAATATAGATTGTAAATAGTTGAGTCCGATCCCTGCGGCACCCCACTAGTCACTGTTCGAAAACCGGAAAATGACTAATTTATCCCAACTTTCTGTTTTCTGTTAGTTAGCCCACCCTCTATCCGTACTAATATATTACCCCAACCCCATGAACTGTTATCTTGTGCAATAGCCTTTTATATGGCACCTTATCGAAAGCCTTCTGGAAATCCAAATACACCACCTCCACTGGTTCCCCCTTATCCACCCTACTCATTACATCCTCAAAGAACTCCAGCAAATTTGTCAAATGTGATTTCCCTTTCATAAAGCCATGCTGACTCTGCTTGATTGAATCATGCTTTGCTAAATGTAAAACTACTGCTTCCTTCATATTGGACCCCAGCATTTTCCCAATGATAGATGTTAGGCTAACTGGTCTATAGTTTCCTGCTTTTTGTCTGCCTCCTTTTTTAAATAGAGGCGTTACATTTGTGGTTTTCCAATCTGCTGGGACCCAGATCCCAGTGTTTTTGGTAGATTACAACCAAAGCATCTTCTATCTCTACAGCTACTTCTCTTAAAACCCTCAGGTCGAGGGGACTTGCCTGCCTTTAGTCCCATTATTTTACTAAGTACTACTTCATTAGTGATCGTGATTGTATTAAGTTCCTCCCTCCATATATTCACTTGATTGTCCACTTCGGTATTACTCTCACTGACCGAGTGTTTTACTGTAATTAAATTAATCTCGGACTTTTTATGTCAGATTCTAACTCCTGCACGGTCCCAGCAAACACTACCCCTCCCTCGTCCTGCCGATATTTCTGCAGGATTGCTTTGTGAAGACGGGCTCATGGAGAGAAACACCATGCACGGAATGATTCCAAATTGAGCATCTCCAAGGGACAAGGCTCCCAGCTTTAATCATTCTTTGTCCTTTCCGCGCAGGCCCCGTTCCTGTGCCTCAGATTCGGATAAGAGTAAATTGGGAAAAGTGCTCTTTGATTTTTACAGGCTGAATTATTGCAGAGAGATGCGCATGTGCGGATAAGCCCTGCTCCGTGTTGATTTCCAGTGAGTAGAAGAGCGCATGCGTCTTCCCCTCCCCCAGCCCTGCCTGTGATCACCATTCACTCAGTGAGCAGAAGAAGATGGTTTAAAACAGCCGGGAATGGAGACACCGCGGCCCCGGGGTAAGGCAGCGAGCAGCAGCCTCCTTACAGCAGCGCAGCGCTTTGGGAGCATGTCCGCAGATGGGCTCAGAGATCGGCATTGAGTCCGGGGGGAGTTCAGGGGGCGTCGGGGGCTGTGTGCAAGAGGCTGAGTGGATCAAGAACCAGTCTCAGTGCGTGGTGTGAGTGGGGGAAGGGAGAGGCCATTCTCAGGCTGTGTGTGGACAGTGTGTGTCCAGGGAAGGGGAGACAGAATGGTCAGAATCTGCTATTTACAATCTGCTGCTTTCTCTCTCCACACCAGCAGTGAACGTTCCTGGTTTAGTTCCGTCAGGGTCTGTGTGTAAGAGGCAGAGTGGAGCAGGAACTAGTTCCGGAACATGGTGTGAGTGGGAGAAGGGAGAGGCCATTCTCGGGCTGTGTGTCGACATTGTAAGGTAACAGAGAAAGTAAATCACCTCGCTCTTTCAAATCATTGCTGCTTTCTTTCCCCAAATCAGTAGTGAGTGTTCCTGATTCAGTTCCAATCTCATCGTGTCTGTTGTTCTTGGGCAGTGAGCAGTGGAACCACAGCTTGAGAGTGAGGATTTGGGGAGTTTCACAAAGTGCATCTATTGCAGGCATCAGGAGAGGAGTGTGGTGGAAGATATTTTTAAAAAACAGTAAAATTGTTTCGGTGAGTTGAGTTCTCCAGAACCGTGTTGCTGATGATCGAGAGATACATTGTCGCCCCCTCAGATACACCATATTTTCCCCCGCATCCATTTCTTAGAACTTCTAATATTCTTGTATTATTATTCTCAGAGCAAAATTCTTCAACCAGCCAGAACAAATGTGATCTTTCCTCAATCCGGAACAAAAGGTACAGTGCAGGCAGCTCCTTCTCACAAACAGTAAGTAGATTATCACTCGCAGAGCACAGAGTCCCAGAACTGGCCTCAATCCTATTGTCACAGACAGCAGAAGCTGTCAGTCCCACAGTGATCCGAAGTGGCAGAGTTATATTGTGAATCTTACAGCCACATGGAGCAGTAGAAGCAGATGCTGTTTCACCATTGAAACAGATCACACTGACAGGTACATTAAACACCCACACTCACTTGGTAGGTCGAGCATAAAACAGACAATCACCTGTCGGAAAAAATGTCAAACAGATAGTATGAATCACACTCGCGTATCAGAAGCTGATGGGTACAGAGCAAAAGCCATATTCATGTTTCAGAATCTGACGGATTCACTATTAACCACCCGAACACACCAGAAGATGACAGGTGCAGAATAAAACCCACATTCCCGTACCACAGACTGAGAGATACAGTATACAACACACACCCACATATACGAAAGTGACAGTAACAAAATAAAATCGCCACTTGCATACCAGAGAGTGATAGTTAATGTGTAAATCCCATGTGCACATATCGGAAAACTGAAAGGCAGTAAGTAAAATTGTTACTTGCATCGCAGAAACTGATAGGGGCAGAGTAAAACCCTCACGCACACATCAGACAAATGACACATGGAAGGGAATATCTTCACTCACATATCAGAGAAATACAGGTAAAAAGTAACATTGATTCTCACGTTCACATACCAGATTCTGACAGATACAGAGTAAATTCCACACTCACATAGCAGGGACTGACAGGTAAAGTCTAAATCACACAATCAACTAGCAGGAACAAATAGGTACAGTTTTAACCCAGACTAACATAACAGAAACTGAGAGGTACAGATTATACCAACACTCACATACCAGAAACTGACAGGTACAGATTATACCCCACACTCACATACAAGGAACTGACAGGTACAGATTATACCCACACTCACATACCAGACACTGACAGCTACAGATTATATCACACTCACATGCCAGGAACTGACAGGTACAGATTACACTCACACTCACATACCAGAAACTGACAGATACAGATTATTCCCACACTCACATACCAGAGACTGACAGGTACAGATTCTACCCCACACTCACATATCAGAGACTGACAGGTACAGATTATACCCCACACACTCATACCAGAAACTGACAGATACAGATTATACCCCACACTCACAAATCAGAAACTGACAAATACAATATAAAACATACAACCACGTAACGTAATCGATAAAATTAAATGATTATACCTCATACACACTTATCAGAACGTGGCAGGTACAGAATAAAACCCAGACTCCCATAACAGAGAAAGGCCCGCACTCACATACCAGAGGCAGATAGATACAGAGTAAAACTCAGACTCACATACTAGAGACCGACAGATTCAGCATAAACCCTCACCTCCATAACAAAAATTGACAATTAGAAAGTAAATATTCTATCAGGAATTGGTGGTACCGAGTAAAACATTGCTAACATACTGGAGAATGATGCGTATGGATAGAGCTCACATAACAGATACAGCACAAAACAAACACTCACACGCCATGAATGGAAAGATACAGATTGAAACCCACTAACAATTACCAGAAATTGACAGGTACAGGATAAAACCCAGGCTCTCCTATCAGAAACTGAAATAGAGTAATACCCTCATTCACATGCCAGAGATGGACAGATACAGGGTCAAACCCACGCTCCCATAACAGACACCCACAACATTAATTCTATATTTACCTGTCAATGGATCAGAGAGTGGAAGTATCAGTATCTATCCTATAATCGGCAATTAATCCCACACTGACACTGCACCAGAGATTGAAAGTGGCAGGGTCTACCCTACATTCATCTGTCAATCAGAACCTCATATAGTATCAGAGAATGAGAAATGCAGTATATATCCAACGCTCATCTGTCACATAGTGTCAGAGAATGAGAGAGTCAGTATCTATCCAACACTCACCTGTCATATAGTGTCAGAGCATGAGAAAGGCAGTATCTATCCAACATTCACCTGTCACATAGTGTCAGAGAATGAGAGAGGCAGTATCTATCCAACACTCACCTGTCATATAGTGTCAGAGCATGAGAAAGGCAGTATCTATCCAACATTCACCTGTCACATAGTGTCAGAGAATGAGAGAGGCAGTATCTATCCTACACTCACCTGTCATATAGTGTCAGAGCATGAGAAAGGCAGTATCTGTCCAACACTCACCTGTCACATAGTGTCAGAGAATGAGAGAGGCAGTATCTATCCAACACTCACCTGTCATATAGTGTCAGAGCATGAGAAAGGCAGTGTCTATCCAACATTCACCTGTCACATAGTGTCAGAGAATGAGAGAGGCAGTATCTATCCTACACTCACCTGTCATATAGTGTCAGAGAATGAGAAAGGCAGTATCTATCCAACTTCTATTATTAAGGAAGCAGTAGAAGTATATTTGGAGTAGCATAATTCAATCAAGCAAAGTCAGCATGGTTTTATGAAAAGGAAATTATGTTTGACAAATTTGCTGGAGTTCTTTGAGGATGTAATGAGCAGGGTGGATAAGGGGGAACTAGTAGCTGTAGTGTATTTTGATTTGCAGAAGGCATCTGATAAGGTGCCACATAAGAGGTGACTGCATGAGATAAAATTTCACAGGATTTGGGGGTAATATATTAGCATGGATAGAGGATTGGTTAACTAACAGAAAACAGAAAGTCGGTATAAATGGGACATTTTCCAGTTGGCAAAAAGTGACTAGTGGGGTGCCACATGGATCGGTGCTTGGTCTTCACAATCTATATTAATTACTTGGATGAAGGGACCGATTGAAATGTAGCCAAGTTTGCTGATGATTCAAGGATGGGTAGGAAAACAAATGTGAGAAGGACACAAAAAATCTGCAATGGAATATAGACCGGCTAAGTGAGTGGGCAAAAATTTTGCAGATGGAGTATAATGTGGGAAAATGTGAGGTTATCCACTTTGGCAGAAGTAATAGAAAGCAAATTATAATTTAAATGGAGAAAAATTGCAAAATGCTGCAGTACAGAGAGACCTGGGGGTACTTGTGCATGAAACACAAAGTTTTAGTATGCTGGTACAGAAGTAATCAGGTAGGCAAATGGAATGTTGCCTTTTATTGCAAGGGGAATAGAGTATAAAAGCAGAGAAGTCCTGTTCCAACTGTACAGGGTATTGGTGAGGCCACACCTGGATTACTACGTGCAGTTTTGTTCTCTGTATTTAAGCCTGCTGACACACCAGCGAGTTCACACTGGGAAGAGGCCATTCAGCTGCACTGTGTGTGGGAAGGGATTCACTCAGTCATCTAGCCTGCTGACCCACCAGCAAGTTCACAAGTGACTGCAGGGTTTGGATTCTGCTATTATCACAGACTGAATCAGATCCATTCTGACAGTTGGGCTTTCTTTCTGCTGATATTGATACCCCTGAAACTGGTCTGGAGCTTAATATTCTGGATAGTTGACCAATTAATCAACGGGAAAAGGATCAGATAAAAAATAACGCTGATTTTGTTTGCATCTATAATTCATCCTTTAAAAAACAAAAGAAATAGGGGCAGGAGTAGGCCATTGTCCACTCAAACCTGCTCTGCCATTTAATAAGTTTATGGCTGATCTGATCTTGGCCATAGCTCCACTTCCCTGCCCACTCCCCATAACCCTTCGCTCCATTATCTCTCAAAAATCTGTCTACCTCCACCTTAAATACATTCAATGACCGAGTCTTCACAGCTCTCCGGGGTAGAAAATTCCAAAGATTTATGACCCTCTGAGAGAAGGAATTTCTCCTCATCTCAGTTCTAAATCGGCGACCCCTTATACTTAAACTATGGCCCCTCGTCCTAGATTCCCCCACGAGTGGAAACATCCTTTGTGTATCGACCTTGTCGATTCCCCTCAGTATCATATGTTTCAATAAGTTCACCTCTCATTCTTCTAAATTCCAATAAGTATAGACCCAACCCCATATGTCAACCCCTTCATCTCAGAAATTAAACTAGTGAAGCTTCTCTGAACTGTCTCCAATGCAAGTATATCCCTCCTTAAATAAGGAGACGAAAACTGTACGCAGTACTCCAGGTGTGGTCTCACCAAAATCCTGTACATTTGTAGCAGGACTTCCCTGCTTTTATACTCCATCCCCTTTGCAATAAAGGGCAACATTTCTATTGGCTTTATAAGTATTTGCTCTATCTTAACACTAAATTTTTGTCTTTTGAACACAAGGACAACACCGTCCCTCTGTACTGCAGACTTTGTAATACCTCTCCAATTAAATAATACTTTGTATTTTTATTTTTCCTGCCATAGTGGATAACCTCACACTTTCCCACATTATACTCCATCTGCCAAATATTAGCCCACTTACTTAGCCTGACTACATCCCTTTGCAGATTATTTGAGTCCTCCTCCAATTTACTTTCCCTTCCATCTTTGTATCATCAGCAAATTTGGTTACATTACACTCTGTCCCTTTATCCAAGTCACTAATATAGATTGTAAATAATTGAGGCCGATCCCTGCGGCACCCCATTAGTCACCGTTTGCCAAACAGAAAATGACCCATTTATCCCAACTCTCTGTCTTCAGTTAGTTAGCCCACTCTCTATCCATACTAATATATTACCCCCAATCCCATGAACTTTTATCTTGTGCAGTAGCCTTTTATATGGCCCCTTATCGAAAGTCTTCTGGAAATCCAAATACACCACATCCACTGGTTCCCCCTTATCCAACCTGCTCATTACATCCTCAAAGAACTCCAGCAAATTTGTCAAACATGAGTTCTCTTTCATAAAACCATGCTGACTCTGCTTGTCCTGCTACTCGTTCCTTAATAATGGACTCCAGGTTTTCCCAACAACAGATGTTAGGCTAACTAGTCTATAGTTTCCTGTTTTTTGCCTCCGTCATTTTTTAAAAAGCGGTGTTACATTTGTGGTTTTCCAAACCGCTGGGATCTCTCCACAATCCAGAGAGTTCTGGCAGATTTCAACCAACGCATCCACTATTATCTGAATGGTGACAGATTTGGAAAAGGGGAGATGCAACGAGACCTGGTTGTCATCGTGCATCAGTCATTGAAGGTTGGCATGCAGATACAGCAGGCGGTTAAGAAAGCAAATGGCATGTTGGCCTTCATAGCGAGGGGATTTGAGTATAGAGGCAGGGAGGTGTTACTACAGTTGTACAGGGCCTTGCTGAGGCCACACCGAGAGTATTGTGTACAGTTTAGGTCTCCTAACTTTTGGAAGGACATTGTTACTATTGAGGGAGTGCAGCGAAGGTTCACCAGACTGATTCCCGGGATGGCGGGACTGACAGATCAAGAAAGACTGGATCAACTGGGTTTGTATTCGCTGGAGTTTAGAAGAATGAGACGGGATCTCTGCAGCCACTCCTTTAAGACCCTTGGATGCAGGCCATGATGTCCAGCGGATTTCTCCACCTTTAGTCCCATTATTTTACAGCTTACTTTTTCTTTAGTGTCAGTGATAGTTTTAAGTACCACTTCCCTCTCCCCCTTGATTATTATTGGGATGTATTTCGTATCTTCACTAAATATATTCAAAAAGGAGTTAGATGTAGTCCTTACTACTCGGGGGATTAAGGGGTATGGCGAGAAAGAGGAATGGCGGACTGAAGTTGCATGTTCAGCCATGAACTCAATGTTTGGTGGTGCAGGCTCGAAGGGCCGAATGGCCTACTCCTGTACCTATTTTCTATGTTTTTATACAGCACCCCACAGGGACATCACACACTGTCCCTTCCCTGGGGCAGCTCAGAGTCAGATACAGAACGTACTGCACCCCAGAGGGACATCACACACTTTCCCCTCCCTGGGGCAGCTCAGAGTCAGATACAGAACGTACTGCACCCCACAGGGACATCACACACTTTCCCCTCCCTGGGGCAGCTCAGAGTCAGACACTAAACATACTGTACCCCACAGAGACATCACACACTGCCCCCACCCTGGCGTAGCTCAGAGTCAGACACTGAACATACTGCATCCCACGGGGTCATCACACGCTGCCCCCTCCATGGGGCAGCACAGGGTCAGACACTGAACAAACTGAACCCCACAGTGACATCACACACTGCCCCCTCCCTGGGGCAGCTCAGGTTCAGACACTGCACCCCACAGGGACATCACACACTACCCACTCCCTGGGGCAGCTCAGAGTCAGACACGGAACATACTGCACCCCACAGGGACATCACACACTGCCCCCTCCCTGGGGTAGCTCAGGATCAGACACTGCACCCCACAGGGACATCACACACTGCCCCCTCCCTGGGGCAGCTTAGGATCAGACAGTGATCATACTGCACACTACAGGGACATCACACACTGCACCCTCCCTGGGGCAGCTCAGGGTCAGACACTGCACCCAACAGGGACATCACACACTACCCCCTCCCTGGGGCAGCTCAGAGTCAGACACTGAACATACTGCACCCCACAGGGACAGCACACACTGCCCCCTCCCTGGGGCAGCTGAGGGTCAGACACTGAACATACTGCACACTACAGGGGCTGCACGATCTGCCCTGTTTCTGGGGGAGTCGCAGCTGAGGGTCCGCAGACAGAAGGGGAACTTCTTCAAACCTTCTGGTCATGAATCGTGAGTCAGATTGATGTCGAATCCCCACATTCTGCGCTCCTCCTGAGAAGTCACAGAGACCATGGAACCTCACGGACCCTGGAGAAGCTCCCAGACCTCAGAGCTCTGCCCCACAGATCTGTGATACTGGGTCACCACATGGTGGCAGTGATCCCTCGGCCTCACCCCCCACCCACAGACTCCCCCCTCCGCATGTTAGCTCCACTCTCACTGTGAGCTGCATGGAGTTACATTTATCCACAGCCGCTCTCATCCCCTGAAGACGCTGACTCTGGCTGGGTGCAGAAATACAAACCAAACATCTTCAATTCCCAGCACACATTCAGGAAATGTGCGCCACTTACTGGGCACTGTACAGGCCTGGAGCAGATAACACCTCCCTCAATTATCCTGGTCCCAGACTAACCCAGAACCAGATCCCCCCTCACCCTGCCCTGTCCCAGACTGTCCCAGAACCCCCTCACCCTCCCCTGTCGAAGACTGACCCAGACCTCCCCTCACCCTCCCCTGTCCCAGACTGACCCAGACTCCCCTCACACTCCCCTGTCCCAGAACCCCCCTCACCCTGCCCTGTCTCAGAACCCCCCCCTCACCCTCCCCTGTACCAGGCTGACCCAGAACCCTCCTCACCCTCCCCTGTCCCAGACCTCCAATCACCCTCTCCTGTACCAGACTAACCCAGAACCCTCCTCACCCTCCCCTGTCCCGGACTGACCGAGACCTCCCCTCAATCACCCCTGTCCCAGACCTCCCCTCACACTCCCCTGTTAAAGACTGACCCAGAACACCCTCACCCTCCCCTATCCCAGACCCCACCACTCACCCTCCCCTGTTCCCGACTGACCCAGGACCCCCTCACCCTCCCCTGTCCCAGACCCCACGCCTCACCCTCCCCTGTCCCAGACTGACCCAGATCCCCTCACCCTCCCCTGTCCCAGACCCCACTCCTCACCCTCCAGTGTCCCAGACTAACCCAGACCTCCACTCACCCTCCCCTGACCCAGACCTCCCCTCACCCTCCCCTGTCCCAGACTGACCCAGAACCCCCTCACCCTCCCCTGTCCCAGACTGACCCAGAACACCCTCACACTCCCCTGTCCCAGACTGACCCAGACCTTCCCTCACCCTCCCCCTCCCAGACTGACCCAGAACCCCCTCACCCTCCCCTGTCAAAGACTGACTCAGAAACCACCTCACACTCCCCTGTCCCAGACTGACTCAGAAACCACCTCACACTCCCCTGTCCCAGACTGACTCAGACCTCCCCTCACCCACCCATGTCCCAGACTAACCCAGAAACCCCTCACCCTCCCCTACCCCAGAGTGACCTAGAACACCCTCACCCTCCCATGTCCCAGACTGACCCAGAACCCCCCTCACCTTACCCTGTCCCAGAATGACCCAGAACCCTCTCACCCTCCCCTGTCCCAGACTGATCCAGAACCCCCTCACCATCCCCTGTCCAAGACTGACCCAAAACCCCCTCACCCTCCCCTGTCCCAGACTCACTCAGAAACCCCTCACCCTCCACTGTCCAAGACTGACCAAGAACCCCCTCACCCTCCCCCTCCCAGACTGACTCAGAACCCCCCTCACCCTCCACTGTCCTAGGCTGACTCAGAACCCCTCACCCTTCCCTGTCCCAGACTGACCTAGACTTCCCCTCACCCTCCCCTGTCCCAGACTAACCCCGAACCCCCTCACCCTCCCCTGTCCCAGATCTCCCCTCAGCCTCCCCTGTCCCAGACTGACTCAGAACCCCCCTCACTCTCCCCTGTCCCAGACTGACTCAGAATCCCCTCACCCTCCCCGTCCCACACTGACTCAGGCCTCCCCTCACCCTCCTCTGTCCCAGACCTTCCCTCACCCTGCCCTGTCCCAGACTGACTCAGAACCCCCCTCACTCTCCCCTGTACTAGACTGACCCAGACCTGCACTCACCCACCCCTGTCCCAGACTGACTCAGAATTCTCTCACCCTCCCCTGTCCCAGACTGACTCAGACCTCCCCTCACCCTCCCCTGTCCCAGACTGACCCAGAACCCCCTCACCCTCCCCTGTCCCAGACTGACCCAGAACCCTCCTCACCATCCCCTGTCCCAGACTGACCGGGACCTCCCCTCAATCTCCCCTGTCCCAGACCTCCCCTCACACTCCCCTGTTAAAGACTGACCCAGAACACCCTCACCCTCCCCTATCCCAGACCCCACCACTCACCCTCCCCTGTCCCCGACTGACCCAGGACCCCCTCACCCTCCCCTATCCCAGACCCCACCACTCACCCGCCCCTGTCCCCGACTGACCCAGGACCCCCTCACCCTCCCCTGTCCCAGACCCCACGCCTCACCCTCCCCTGTCCCAGACTGACCCAGATCCCCTCACCCTCCCCTGTCCCAGACCCCAATCCTCACCCTCCAGTGTCCCAGACTAACCCAGACCTCCACTCACCCTCCCCTGTCCCAGACTGACCCAGAACCCCCCTCACCCTCCCCTATCCCAGACTGACCCAGACCTCCCCTCACCCTCCCCTGTCCCAGACTGACCCAGAACCCCCTCACCCTCCCCTGTCAAAGACTGACTCAGAAACCACCTCACACTCCCCTGTCCCAGACTGACTCAGAACCCCCCTCACCCTCCCCTGTCCTAGACTGACTCAGACCTCCCCTCACCTCCCCTGTCCCAGACTGACTCAGACCTCCCCTCACCCTCCCCTGTCCCAGACTAACCCAGAAACCCCTCACCCTCCCCTACCCCAGAGTGACCTAGAACACCCTCACCATCCCATGTCCCAGACTGACCCAGAACCCCCCTCACCTTACCCTGTCCCAGAATGACCCAGAACCCCTTAACCTCCCCTGTCCCAGGCTAACCCAGAACCCTCTCACCCTCCCCTGTCCCAGACTGATCCAGAACCCCCTCACCCTCCCGTGTCCAAGACTGACCCAAAACCCCCTCACCCTCCCCTGTCCCAGACTCACTCAGAAACCCCTCACCCTCCACTGTCCAAGACTGACCAAGAACCCCCTCACCCTCCCCCTCCCAGACTGACTCAGAACCCCCCTCACCCTCCACTGTCCTAGGCTGACTCAGAACCCCTCACCCTTCCCTGTCCCAGACTGACCTAGACTTCCCCTCACCCTCCCCTGTCCCAGACTGACCCAGAACCCCCTCACCCTCCCCTGTCCCAGATCTCCCCTCACCCTCCCCTGTCCCAGACTGACTCAGAACCCCACTCACTCTCCCCTGTCCCAGACTGACTCAGAATCCCCTCACCCTCCCCGTCCCACACTGACTCAGGCCTCCCCTCACCCTCCTCTGTCCCAGACCTTCCCTCACCCTGCCCTGTCCCAGACTGACTCAGAACCCCCCTCACTCTCCCCTGTACTAGACTGACCCAGACCTGCACTCACCCACCCCTGTCCCAGACTGACTCAGAATTCTCTCACCCTCCCCTGTCCCAGACTGACTCAGAACCCCCTCACCCTCCCCTGTCCCAGACTGACCCAGAACCCCCTCACCCTCCCCTGTCCCAGACTGACCCAGAACCCTCCTCACCCTCCCCTGTCCCAGACTGATCGAGACCTCCCCTCAATCTCCCCTGTCCCAGACCTCCCCTCACACTCCCCTGTTAAAGACTGACCCAGAACACCCTCACCCTCCCCTATCCCAGACCCCACCACTCACCCTCCCCTGTCCCCGACTGACCCAGGACCCACTCACCCTCCCCTGTCCCAGACCCCACGCCTCACCCTCCCCTGTCCCAGACTGACCCAGATCCCCTCACCCTCCCCTGTCCCAGACCCCACGCCTCACCCTCCCCTGTCCCAGACTGACCCAGATCCCCTCACCCTCCCCTGTCCCAGACCCCACGCCTCACCCTCCCCTGTCCCAGACTGACCCAGATCCCCTCACCCTCCCCTGTCCCAGACCCCACGCCTCACCCTCCAGTGTCCCAGACTAACCCAGACCTCCACTCACCCTCCCCTGTCCCAGACTGACCCAGAACCCCCCTCACCCTCCCCTATCCCAGACTGACCCAGACCTCCCCTCACCCTCCCCTGTCCCAGACTGACCCAGAACCCCCTCACCCTCCCCTGTCAAAGACTGACTCAGAAACCACCTCACACTCCCCTGTCCCAGACTGACTCAGAACCCCCCTCACCCTCCCCTGTCCTAGACTGACTCAGACCTCCCCTCACCCACCCCTGTCCCAGACTAACCCAGAAACCCCTCACCCTCCCCTACCCCAGAGTGACCTAGAACACCCTCACCCTCCCATGTCCCAGACTGACCCAGAACCCCCCTCACCTTACCCTGTCCCAGAATGACCCAGAACCCCTTAACCTCCCCTGTCCCAGGCTAACCCAGAACCCTCTCACCCTCCCCTGTCCTAGATTGACTCAGACCTCCTCTCACCCTCCACTGTCCCAGACTGACCAAGAACCCCCTCACCCTCCCCTGTCCAAGACTGACCCAAAACCCCCTCACCCTCCCCTGTCCCAGACTCACTCAGAAACCCCTCACCCTCCACTGTCCCAGACTGACCAAGAACCCCTTAACCTCCCCCTCCCAGACTGACTCAGAACCCCCCTCACCCTCCACTGTCCTAGGCTGACTCAGAACCCCTCACCCTTCCCTGTCCCAGACTGACCTAGACTTCCTCTCACCCTCCCCTGTCCCAGACTGACCCAGAACCCCCTCACCCTCCCCTGTCCCAGACCTCCGCTCACCCTCCCCTGTCCCAGACTGATCCAGAACCCCCACACCCTCCCCTGTCCCAGACTAACCCCGAACCCCCTCACCCTCCCCTGTCCCAGATCTCCCCTCAGCCTCCCCTGTCCCAGACTGACCCAGAACCCTCCTCACCATCCCCTGTCCCAAACTGACGCAGACCTCCCCTCACCCTCCCCTGTCCCAGACTGACCCAGAAGCCCTCATCTCCCCTGTCCTAGGTTGACCCAGACCCCACTCGCCCTCCCCTGTCCCTGACTGACCTAGAACACCCTCACCCTCCCCTGTCCCAGACTGACCAGGACTCCCTCACCCTCCCCTGTCCCAGACTGACTCAGGCCTCCCCTCACCCTCCCCTGTCCCAGACCTTCCCTCACCCTGCCCTGTCCCAGACTGACTCAGAACCCCGCTTACTCTCCCCTCTACCAGACTGACCCAGACCTCCCCTCACCCACCCCTGTCCCAGACTGACTCAGAATCCCCTCACCCTCCCCTGTCCCAGACTGACTTAGACCTCCCCTCACCCTCCCCTGTCCCAGACTGACCCAGAACCCCTCACCCTCCCCTGTCCCAAACTAACCCAGAACCACCTCACTCCACCCTGTCAGAGACTGACCTAGATCCCCCTCACCCTCCCCTGTCCCAGACTGACCAGAACCCCTCACCCTCCCCTGTCCCAGATTGACCCAGACCTCCCCTCACCCTCCCCTGTCCCAGACTGACCCAGAACCCCCTCACCCTCCCCTGTACCAGACATCCGCTCACCTTCCCCTGTCCCAGACTGACTCAGAAACCCCCTCACCCTCCCCTGTCCCAGAGTGACTCAGACATCCCCTCACTCTCCCCTGTCCCAGATTGACCCAGAACCCCTCACACTCCCCTGCCCAGACTGATTCAGAACCCCCCTCACCCTCCCCTGTCCTAGACTGACTCAGACCTCTCCTCACCCACCCCTGTCCCACACTAACCCAGAACCCGCTCACCCTCCCCTGCCCCAGACTGACCGAGAACACCCTCACCCTCCCATGTCCCAGACTGACCCAGAACCCCCCTCACCTTACCCTGTCCCAGACTGACCTAGAACACCCTCACCCTCCCATGTCCCAGACTGACCCAGAACCCCCCTCACCTTACACTGTCCCAGACTGACCTAGAACACCCTCACCCTCCCATGTCCCAGACTGACCCAGAACCCCCCTCACCTTACCCTGTCCCAGACTGACCTAGAACACCCTCACCCTCCCATGTCCCAGACTGACCCAGAACCCCCCTCACCTTACCCTGTCCCAGAATGACCAAGAACCCCTCACCCTTCCCTGTCCCAGACTGACCTAGACTTCCCCTCACCCTCCCCTCCCAGACTGACCCAGAACCCCCTCACCCTCCCCTGTCCCAGACTGATCCAGAACCCCCACACCCTCCCCTGTCCCAGACTCACTCAGAACCCCCTCACACTCCACTGTCCCAGACTGACCAAGAACCCCCTCACCCTCCCCCTCCCAGACTGACTCAGAACACCCCTCACCCTCCACTGTCCTAGGCTGACTCAGAACCCCTCACCCTTCCCTGTCCCAGACTGACCTAGACTTCCCCTCACCCTTCCCTGTCCCAGACTGACCCAGAACCCCCTCACCCTCCCCTGTCCCAGACTGATCCAGAACCCTCCTCACCCTCCCCTGTCCCAGACTGACCCAGAAGCCCTCACCCTCCCCTGTCCCAGACTGATCCAGAACCCCCTCACCCTCCCCTGTCCCAGACTGATCCAGAACCCCCTCACCATCCACTGTCCCAGACTGACCCAGAAACCCCTCACCCTCCACTGTCCCAGATCTCCCCTCACCCTTCCCTGTCCCAGACTGACCCAGAACCCTCCTCACCCACCCCTGTCCCAAACTGATGCAGACCTCCCCTCACCCTCCCCTGTCCCAGACTGCCCATGACCCCCCTCACCCTCCCCTGTCCCAGACTGACTCAGAAGCCCTCTCCATCCCCTGTCCCAGGTTGATCCAGACCCCCGTCGCCCTCCCCTGTCCCTGACTGACCTAGAACCCCCTCGCCCTCCCTTGCCCCAGTCTGACCCAGACCTCCCGCACCCTCCCCTGTCTCTGACTGATCTAGAACCCCCTCACCCTCCCCTGTCCCAGACAGACCCAGACCCCCCTCACCATTCCCTGTCCCAGACTGACCTAGAACACCCTCACCCGCCCCTATCCCAGACTGACCCAGACATCTCCTCACCCTCCCCTGTCCCAGTCTGACCCAGAACCCCCTCACCCTCCCCTGTCCCAGACCTCCCATCACCCTCCCCTGTC
Source organism: Pristiophorus japonicus (assembly GCF_044704955.1). Lineage (NCBI taxonomy): Eukaryota > Metazoa > Chordata > Chondrichthyes > Pristiophoridae > Pristiophorus > Pristiophorus japonicus. Next base: position 2,788,194 of record NC_092005.1, read on the forward strand.
CCAGGCTGACCCAGAACCTTGCTCACCCTCCCCTGTCCCAGACTGACCCAGAACCCCCTCACCCTCCCCTGTCACAGACTGACCCAGAACCCCTCACCCTCCCCTGTCCCAGGCTAACGCAGAACCCCCTCACCCTCCCCTGTCCCAGACTGACCCAGACCCCCTCACCCTCCCCTGTCCTAGACTGACCTAGAACCCCCTCACGCTCCCCGGTCCCAGACTGACCCAGACCCCCCTCACCCTCCCCTGTCCCAGACTGACCCAGAACCCCCTCACCCTCCCCTATCTCAGACCTCCGCTCACCCTCCCCTGTCCCAGACTGATCCAGAACCCCCTCACCCTCCCCTGTCCCAGACTGACCCAGAAACCCCTCACCCTCCCCTGTCCCAGACCTCCGCTCACCCTCCCCTGTCCCAGACTGACCCAGACCCCCCTCACCCTCCCCTGTCCCAGACTGATCCAGAACCCCCTCACCCTCCCCTGTCCCAGACTGACCCAGAAACCCCTCACCCTCCCCTGTCCCAGACCTCCCATCACCCTCCCCTGTCCCAGACTGACCCAGAACCTTCCTCACTCTCCCCTGTCCAAGACTGACCCAGACCTCCCCTCGCCCTCCCCTGTCCCAGACTGCCCCAGAACCCCCTCACCTTCCCGTGTCCCAGCCTTACCCATTACCCCTCATCCTCCCCTGCCCCAGGCTGACCCAGACCTCCCGCACCCTCCCCTGTCTCTGACTGATCTCGAAACCCCTCACCCTCCCCTGTCCCAAACTGACCCAGAACCCCCTCACCCTCCCCTGCCCCACGCTGACCCAGACCTCCCGCACCCTCCCCTGTCTCTGACTGATCTAGAACCCCCTCACCCTCCCCTGTCCCAGACTGACCCAGACCCCCCTCACCCTTCCCTGTCCCAGACTGACCTAGAACCCCCTCACGCTCCCCGGTCCCAGACTGACCCAGAACCCCCTCACCCTCCCCTGTCCCAGACCTCCGCTAACCCTCCCCTGTCCCAGACTGATCCAGAATCCCCTCACCCTCCCCTGTCACAGACTGACCCAGAACCCCCTCACCCTCCCCTGTCCCAGACCTCCCCTCACCCTCCCCTGTCCCAGACTGACGCAGACCTCCCCTCACCCTCCCCTGTCCCAGACTGCCCAAGAACCCCCTCACCCTCCCCTCCCAGACTGACCCAGCAGCCCTCACCCTCCCCTTTCCCAGTTTGACCCAGAACCCCCTCGCCCTCCCCTGTCCCTGACTGACCTAGAACCCCCTCAACCTACCCTGTCCCAGACTAACCCAGAACCCCCTCACCCTCCATTGTCCCAGACTGACTCAGGCCTCCTCTCACACTTCCCTGTCGCAGACCTTCCCTCATCCTCCCCTGTCCCAGACTGACTCAGACCTCCCCTCACCCTCCCCTGTCCCAGACTGACCCAGAACCCCGCACCCTCCCCTGTCCCAAACTAAACAAGAACACCCTCACCCTCCCCTGTCCCAGACTTACTCAGAACCCGCTCACTCTCCACTGTCCCAGACTTACTCAGAACCCCCTCACCCTCCACTGTCCCAGACTGACACAGAACCCCCTCACCCTCCCCGTCCCAGACTGACTCAGAAATCCACTCACCCTCCACTCTCCCAGACTGACTCAGAACTCCTCACCCTCCCCTGTCCCAGACTGACCCAGACTTCCCCTCACGCTCCCCTGTCCCAGACTGACCCAGAACTCCCCTCACCCTCCCGTGTCCCAGACTACCCCAGAACCCCCTCACCCTCCCGTGTCCCAGACTGACCCAGAAACCCTCACCCTCCCCTGTCCCAGACTGTCCTAGAACCCCCTCACGCTTCCCGGTCCCAGACTGACCCAGAACCCCCTCACCCTCCCCTGTCCCAGACCTCCGCTCACCCTCAACCTGTCCCAGACTGATCCAGAACCCCCTCACCCTCCACTGTCCCAGAAACCCGTCACCCTCCTCTGTCCCAGACTGACCCAGAAACCCGTCACCCTCCTCTGTCCCAGACTGACCCAGAAACCCGTCACCCTCCTCTGTCCCAGACCTCCCCTCACCCTCCCCTGTCCCAGACTGCCCATGAACCCCCTCACCCTCCCCTGTCCCAGACTGACTCAGAAGCCCTCTCCTTCCCCTGTCCCAAGTTGATCCAGACCCCCCTCGCCCTCCCCTGTCCCTGACTGACCTAGAACCCCCTCAACCTCCCCTGTCCCAGACTGACCCAGAACCCGCTCACCCACCCCTGTCCCAGACTGACTCAGGCCTCCTCTCATCCTCCCCTCTCCCAGACCTTCCCTCACCCTGCCCTGAGCCAGACTGACTCAGAACCCCCCTCAATCTCCCCTGTCCCAGACTGACTCAGAATCCCCTCACCCTCCCCTGTCCCACACTGACTCAGGCCTCCCCTCACTCTCCCCTGTCCCAGACTGACTCAGAATCCCCTCACCCTCCCTGTCCCACACTGACTCAGGCCTCCCCTCACCCTCCCCTGTCCCAGACCTTCCCTCACCCTGCCCTGTCCCAGACTGACTCAGAACCCCCCTCACTCTCCCCTGTACTAGACTGACCCAGACCTGCCCTCACCCACCCCTGTCCCAGACTGACTCAGAATTCCCTCACCCTCCCCTGTCCCAGACTGACCAGAACCCCTCACAATTCCCTGTCCCAGATTGACCCAGACCTCCCCTCACCCTCCCCTGTCCCTGACTGACCCAGAACCCCCTCACCCTCCCCTGTACCAGACCTCCGCTCACCCTCCCCTGTCCCAGACTGATCCAGAAACCCTCACCCTCCCCTGTCCCAGACTGACCCAGAACCCCCTCACCCTCCCCTGTCCCAGACTGACCCAGAACCTTCCTCACACTCCCCTATCCCTGACTGACCTAGAACCCCCTCACACTCCCCTGTCCCAGGCTGACCCAGACCTCCCGCACACTCCCCTGTCCCAGACTGACCCAGAACCCCCTCACCCTCCCCTGTCCCAGACTGACCCAGAACCCCTCACCCTCCCCTGTCCCAGGCTAACCCAGAACCCCTCACCCTCCCCTGTCCCAGGCTAACCCAGAACCCCCTCACCCTCCCCTGTCACAGACTGACCCAGAACCCCTCACCCTCCCCTGTCCCAGGCTAACCCAGAACCCCCTCACCCTCCCCTGTCCCAGACTGACCCAGACCCCCTCACCCTCACCTGTCCCAGGCTAACCCAGAACCCCTCACCCTCCCCTGTCCCAGGCTAACCCAGAACCCCTCACGCTCCCCGGTCCCAGACTGACCCAGACCCCCCTCACCGTCCCCTGTCCCAGACTGACCCAGAACCCCCTCACCCTCCCCTGTCCCAACTGACCCAGAACCCCCTCACCCTCCCCTGTCCCAGACCTCCGCTCACCCTCCCCTGTCCCAGACTGACCCAGACCACCCTCACCCTCAACTGTCCCGGACTGACCCAGAACCCCCTCACCCTCCCCTGTCCCAACTGACCCAGAACCCGCTCACCCTCCCCTGTCCCAGACTGACCCAGAACCCCCTCACCCTCCCCTGTCCCAAACCTCCCATCACCCTCCCCTGTCCCAGACTGACCCAGAACCCCCTCACCCTCCCCTGTCCCAAACCTCCCATCACCCTCCCCTGTCCCAAACCTCCCATCACCCTCCCCTGTCCCAGGCTGACCCAGAACCCCCTCACCCTCCCCTGTCCCAGACTGACTCAGGCCTCCTCTCACCCTTCCCTCTCCCAGACCTTCCCTCACCCTGCCCTGAGCCAGACTGACTCAGAACCCCCCTCACTCTCCCCTGTCCCAGACTGACTCAGAATCCCCTCACCCTCCCCTGTCCCACACTGACTCAGGCCTCCCCTCACCCTCCCCTGTCCCAGACCTTCCCTCACCCTGCCCTGTCCCAGACTGACTCAGAACCCCCCTCACTCTCCCCTGTACTAGACTGACCCAGACCTGCCCTCACCCACCCCTGTCCCAGACTGACTCAGAATTCCCTCACCCTCCCCTGTCCCAGACTGACTCAGACCTCCCCTCACCCTCCCCTGTCCCAGACTGACCCAGAACCCCCTCACCCTCCCCTGTCCCAGACTGACCAGAACCCCTCACCCTTCCCTGTCCAAGATTGACCCAGACCTCCCCTCACCCTCCCCTGTCCCTGACTGACCCAGAACCCCCTCACCCTCCCCTGTACCAGACCTCCACTAACCCTCCCCTGTCCCAGACTGATCCAGAAACCCTCACCCTCCCATGTCTCAGACTGACCCAGAGCCCCCTCACCCTCCCGTGTCCCAGACTGACCCAGAACCACTCACCCTCCCCTGTCCCAGACTGACCCAGACCCCCTCACCCTCCCCTGTCCCAGACTGACCTAGAACCCCCTCACGCTCCCCGGTCCCAGACTGACCCAGACCCCCCTCACCCTCTCCTGTCCCAGACTGACCCAGAACCCCCTCATCCTCCCCTGTCCCAGACTGACCCAGAACCCCCTCACCCTCCCCTGTCCCAACTGACACAGAACCCCCTCACCCTCCCCTGTCCCAGACCTCCGCTCACCCTCCCCTGTCCCAGACTGACCCAGACCACCCTCACCCTCAACTGTCCCTGACTGACCGAGAACCCCCTCACCCTCCCCTGTCCCAGACCTCCCATCACCCTCCCCTGTCCCAGACTGAACCAGAACCTTCCTCACCCTTCCCTGTCCAAGATTGACCCAGACCTCCCCTCACCCTCCCCTGTCCCTGACTGACCCAGAACCCCCTCACCCTCTCCTGTCCCAGACCTCCCATCACCCTCCCCTGTCCCAGGCTGACCCAGACCTCCCGCACCCTCCCCTGTCCCAGAATGACCCAGAACCCCCCTCACCCTCCCCTGTCCCAGACTGACCCAGACCCCCCTCACCCTCCCCTGTCCCAGACTGACCCAGACCGCCCTCACCCTTCCCTGTCCCAGACTGACCAAGAACACCCTCACCCTCCCCTGTCCCAGACTGACCCAGACCCCCCTCACCCTTCCCTGTCCCAGACTGACCAAGAACACCCTCACCCGCCCCTGTCCCAGACTGACCCAGACCCCCCTCACCCTCCCCTGTCCCAGACTGACCCAGACCCCCCTCACCCTTCCCTGTCCCAGACTGACCCAGACCCCCCTCACCCTCCCCTGTCCCAGACTGACCCAGACCTCCCCTCACACTCCCCTGTCCCAGACTGACCCAGACCTCTCCTCACCCTCCCCTGTCCCAGACTGACCCAGAACCCCCTCACCCTCCCCTGTCCCAGGCTGACCCAGAACCTTGCACACCCTCCCCTGTCCCAGACTGACCCAGACCTCCCCTCATCCTCCCCTGTCCCAGACTGCCCCAGAACCCCCTCACCCTCCCGTGTCCCAGACTGACGCAGGACCTCTCGCCCTCCCCTGTCCCAGACTGCCCCAGAACCCCCTCACCCTCCACTGTCCCAGACTGACCCAGAACCCCCTCAACCTCCCCGTCCCAGACTGACTCAGAAATCCACTCACCCTCCACTCTCCCAGACTGACGCAGACCTCCCCTCAACCTCCCCTGTCCCAGACTGACCCAGAAGCCCTCATCTCCCCTGTCCTAGGTTGACCCAGACCCCACTCGCCCTCCCCTGTCCCTGACTGACCTAGAACACCCTCACCCTCCCCTGTCCCAGACTGACCAGGACTCCCTCACCCTCCCCTGTCCCAGACTGACTCAGGCCTCCCCTCACCCTCCCCTGTCCCAGACTGACTCAGGCCTCCCCTCACCCTCCCCTGTCCCATACCTTCCCTCACCCTGCCCTTTCCCAGACTGACTCAGAACCCCCCTTACTCTCCCCTCTACCAGACTGACCCAGACCTCCCCTCACCCACCCCTGTCCCAGACTGACTCAGAATCCCCTCACCCTCCCCTGTTCCACACTGACTCAGACATCCCCTCACCCTCCCCTGTCCCAGACTGACCCAGAACCCCTCACCCTCCCCTGTCCCAAACTAACCCAGAACCCCTCACACTCCCCTGTCCCAGATTGACCCAGACCTCCCCTCACCCTCCCCTGTCCCAGACTGACCCAGAACCCCCTCACCCTCCCCTGTACCAGACATCCGCTCACCTTCCCCTGTCCCAGACTGACTCAGAAACCCCCTCACCCTCCCCTCTCCCAGACTGACTCAGACATCCCCTCACTCACCCCTGTCCCAGATTGACCCAGAACCCCCTCACCCTCCCCTGTCCCAGACTCACTCAGAACCCCCCTCACCCTGCCCTGTCCTAGACTGACTCAGACATCCCCTCACCCACCCCTGTCCCAGACTAACCCAGAACCCGCTCACCCTCCCCTGCCCCAGACTGACCTAGAACACCCTCACCCTCCCATGTCCCAGACTGACCCAGAACCCCCCTCACCTTACCCTGTCCCAGAATGACCAAGAACCCCTTAACCTCCCCTGTCCTAGGCTAACCCAGAACCCTCTCACCCTCGCCTGTCCCAGACTGATCCAGAACCCCCTCACCCTCCCCTGTCCAAGACTTACCCAGAACCCGCTCACCCTCCCCTGCCCCAGACTGACCAAGAACACCCTCACCCTCCCATGTCCCAGACTGACCCAGAACCCCCCTCACCCTCCACTGTCCCAGACTGACTCAGAAGCCCTCACCCTTCCCTGTCCCAGACTGACCTAGACTTCCCCTCACACTCCCATCCCAGACTGACCCAGAACCCCCTCACCCTCCCCTGTCCCAGACTGATCCAGAACCCCCACACCCTCTCCTGTCCCAGACTCACTCAGAACCCCCTCACACTCCACTGTCCCAGACTGACCAAGAACCCCCTCACCCTCCCCATCCCAGACTGACTCAGAACCCCCCTCACCCTCCACTGTCCTAGGCTGACTCAGAACCCCTCACCCTTCCCTGTCCCAGACTGACCTAGACTTCCCCTCACCCTCCCCTCCCAGACTGACCCAGAACCCCCTCACCCTCCCCTGTCCCAGACTGATCCAGAACCCCCACACCCTCCCCTGTCCCAGATTAACCCCGAACCCCCTCACCCTCCCCTGTCCCAGATCTCCCCTCACCCTCCCCTGTCCCAGACTGACCCAGAAGCCCTCACCCTCCCCTGACCTAGGTTGACCCAGACACCCCTCACCCTCCCCTGTCCCAGACTGATCCAGAACCCCCTCACCCTCCACTGTCCCAGACTGACCCAGAAACCCCTCACCCTCCACTGTCCCAGATCTCCCCTCACCCTCCCCTGTCCCAGACTGACCCAGAAACCTCCTCACCCACCCCTGTCCCAGACTGATGCAGACCTCCCCTCACCCTACCCTGTCCCAGACTGCCCATGAACCCCCTCACCCTCCCCTGTCCCAGACTGACTCAGAAGCCCTCTCCTTCCCCTGTACCAGGTTGATCCAGACCCCCGTCGCCCTCCCCTGTCCCTGACTGACCTAGAACCCCCTCAACCTCCCCTGTCCCAGACTGACCCAGAACCCGCTCACCCACCCCTGTCCCAGACTGACTCAGGCCTCCTCTCACCCTCCCCTCTCCCAGACCTTCCCTCACCCTGCCCTGTGCCAGACTGACTCAGAACCCCCCTCACTCTCCCCTGTCCCAGACTGACTCAGAATCCCCTCACCCTCCCCGTCCCACACTGACTCAGGCCTCCCCTCACCCTCCTCTGTCCCAGACCTTCCCTCACCCTGCCCTGTCCCAGACTGACCCAGAACCCCCTCACCCTCCCCTGTCCCAGACTGATCCAGAACCCCCTCACCCTCCCCTGTCCCAGACCTCCGCTCACCCTCCCCTGTCCCAGACTGACCCAGACCACCCTCACCCTCAACTGTCCCGGACTGACCGAGAACCCCCTCACCCTCCCCTGTCCCAGACTGACCTAGAATCTTCCTCACCCTCCCCTGTCTCTGACTGACCTAGACCTCCCTTCACCCTCCCCTGTCCCAGACTGACCCAGAACCCGCTCACCCTCCCCTGTCCCAGACCTCCCATCACCCTCCCCTGCCCAGGCTAACCCAGAACCCCCTCACCCTCCCCTGTCCCAGACTGACCCAGACCCCCCTCACCCTTCCCTGTCCCAGGCTGACCAAGAACACCCTCACCCGCCCCTGTCCCAGACTGACCCAGACCTCGCCTCACACTCCCCTGTCCCAGACTGACCCAGACCTCTCCTCACCCTCCCCTGTCCCAGACTGACCCAGAACCCCCTCACCCTCCCCTGTCCCAGACCTCCCATCACCCTCCCCTGTCCCAGACTGACCCAGACCTCCCCTCACACTCCCCTGTCCCAGACTGACCCAGACCTCTCCTCACCCTCCCCTGTCCCAGACTGACCCAGAACCCCCTCACCCTCCCCTGTCCCAGACCTCCCATCACCCTCCCCTGACCCAGACTGACCCAGACCTCCCCTCACACTCCCCTGTCCCAGACTGACCCAGACCCCCCTCACCCTCCCCTGTCCCAGACTGACCTTGAACCACCTCACGCTCCCCGGTCCCAGACTGACCCAGAACCCCCTCACCCTCCCCTGTCCCAGACCTCCGCTAACCCTCCCCTGTCCCAGACTGATCCAGAACCCCCTCACCGTCCCCTGTCACAGACTGACCCATAACCCCCTCACCCTCCCCTGTCCCAGACCTCCCCTCACCCTCCCCTGTCCCAGACTGACACAGAACTCTACTCACCTCCCCTGTCCCAGACTGACGCAGACCTCACCTCACCCTCCCCTGTCCCAGACTGCCCAAGAACCCCCTCACCCTCCCCTGTCCCAGACTGACCCAGTAGCCCTCACCCTCCCCTTTCCCAGGTTGACCCAGAACCCCCTCGCCATCCCCTGTCCCTGACTGACCTAGAACCCCCTCAACCTACCCTGTCCCAGACTGACCCAGAACCCCCTCACCCTCCACTGTCCCAGACTGACTCAGGCCTCCTCTCACACTTCCCTGTCCCAGAACTTCCCTCATCCTCCCCTGTCCCAGACTGACTCAGACCTCCCCTCACCCTCCCCTGTCCCAGACTGACCCAGAACCCCGCACCCTCCCCTGTCCCAAACTAAACAAGAACGCCCTCACCCTCCCCTGTCCCAGACTGACCTAGAACCCCCTCACTCTCCCCTCTCCCAGAGTGACCCAGAACCCCCTCACCCTCCCCTGTCCCAGACTGACCAGAACCCCTCACCCTCCCCTGTCCCAGATTGACTCAGAACCCCCTCACCCTCCCCTGTCCCAGACTGACTCAGAACCCGCTCACCCTCCCCTGTCCCAGACTGACTCAAAAATCCGCTCACCCTCCACTGTCCCAGACTGACGCAGACCTCCCCTCACCCTCCCCTGTCCCAGACTGACCCAGAAGCCCTCATCTCCCCTGTCCTAGGTTGACCCAGACCCCACTCGCCCTCCCCTGTCCCTGACTGACCTAGAACACCCTCACCCTCCCCTGTCCCAGACTGACCAGGACTCCCTCACCCTCCCCTGTCCCAGACTGACTCAGGCCTCCCCTCACCCTCCCCTGCCCAGACCTTCCCTCACCCTGCCCTGTCCCAGACTGACTCAGAACCCCCCTTACTCTCCCCTCTACCAGACTGACCCAGACCTCCCCTCACCCACCCCTGTCCCAGACTGACTCAGAATCCCCTCACCCTCCCCTGTCCCAGACTGACTCAGACATCCCCTCACCCTCCCCTGTCCCAGACTGACCCAGAACCCCTCACCCTCCCCTGTCCCAAACTAACCCAGAACCCCCTCACTCTACCCTGTCAGAGACTGACCTAGAACCCCCTCACCCTCCCCTGTCCCAGACTGACCCAGAACCCCCTCACTCTCCCCTGTCCCAGACTGACCAGAACCCCTCACACTCCCCTGTCCCAGATTGACCCAGACCTCCCCTCACCCTCCCCTGTCCCAGACTGACCCAGAACCCCCTCACCCTCCCCTGTACCAGACATCCGCTCACCTTCCCCTGTCCCAGACTGACTCAGAAACCCCCTCACCCTCCCCTGTCCCAGACTGACTCAGACATCCCCTCACTCACCCCTGTCCCAGATTGACCCAGAACCCACTCACCCTCCCCTGTCCCAGACTCACTCAGAACCCCCCTCACCCTGCCCTGTCCTAGACTGACTCAGACCTCTCCTCACCCACCCCTGTCCCAGAATAACCCAGAAACCGCTCACCCTCCCCTGTCCCAGACTGACCCAGAATCCCCACACCCTCCCCTGTCCCAGACTCACTCAGAACCCCCTCACACTCCACTGTCCCAGACTGACCAAGAACCCCCTCACCCTCCCCATCCCAGACTGACTCAGACCCCCCCTCACCCTCCACTGTCCTAGGCTGACTCAGAACCCCTCACCCTTCCCTGTCCCAGACTGACCTAGACTTCCCCTCACCCTCCCCTCCCAGACTGACCCAGAAGCCCCTCACCCTCCCCTGTCCCAGACTGATCCAGAACCCCCACACCCTCCCCTGTCCCAGATTAACCCCGAACCCCCTCACCCTCCCCTGTCCCAGATCTCCCCTCACCCTCCCCTGTCCCAGACTGACCCAGAACCCTCCTCACACTCCCCTGTCCCAGACTGACCCAGAAGCCCTCACCCTCCCCTGACCTAGGTTGACCCAGACACCCCTCACCCTCCCCTGTCCCAGACTGATCCAGAACCCCCTCACCATCCACTGTCCCAGACTGACCCAGAAACCCCTCACCCTCCACTGTCCCAGATCTCCCCTCACCCTCCCCTGTCCCAGACTGACCCAGAACCCTCCTCACCCACCCCTGTCCCAGACTGATGCAGACCTCCCCTCACCCTACCCTGTCCCAGACTGCCCATGAACCCCCTCACCCTCCCCTGTCCCAGACTGACTCAGAAGCCCTCTCCTTCCCCTGTCCCAGGTTGATCCAGATCCCCGTCGCCCTCCCCTGTCCCTGACTGACCTAGAACCCCCTCAACCTCCCCTGTCCCAGACTGACCCAGAACCCGCTCACCCACCCCTGTCCCAGACTGACTCAGGCCTCCTCTCACCCTCCCCTCTCCCAGACCTTCCCTCACCCTGCCCTGTGCCAGACTGACTCAGAACCCCCCTCACTCTCCCCTGTCCCAGACTGACTCAGAATCCCCTCACCCTCCCCGTCCCACACTGACTCAGGCCTCCCCTCACCCTCCTCTGTCCCAGACCTTCCCTCACCCTGCCCTGTCCCAGACTGACTCAGAACCCCCCTCACTCTCCCCTGTACTAGACTGACCCAGACCTGCCCTCACCCACCCCTGTCCCAGACTGACTCAGAATTCTCTCACCCTCCCCTGTCCCAGACTGACTCAGAACCCCCTCACCCTCCCCTGTCCCAGACTGACCCAGAACCCCCTCACCCTCCCCTGTCCCAGACTGACCTGAACCCCTCACCCTTCCCTGTCCCAGATTGACCCAGACCTCCCCTCACCCTCCGCTGTCCCTGACTGACTCAGAACCCCCTCACCCTCCCCTGTCCCAGACTGACCCAGAACCCCCTCACCCTCCCCTGTACTAGACTGACCCAGACCTGCCCTCACCCTCCCCTGTCCCAGACTGACCCAGAACCCCCTCACCCTCCCCTGTCCCAGACTGACCTGAACCCCTCACCCTTCCCTGTCCCAGATTGACCCAGACCTCCCCTCACCCTCCGCTGTCCCTGACTGACCCAGAACCCCCTCACCCTCCCCTGTACCAGACCTCCACTCACCCTCCCCTGTCCCAGACTGATCCAGAAACCCTCACCCTCCCATGTCTCAGACTGACCCAGACCTCCCCTCACCCTCCCCTGTCCCAGACTGATCCAGAAACCCTCACCCTCCCATGTCTCAGACTGACCCAGAACCTTCCTCACCCTCCCATGTCTCAGACTGACCCAGACCTCCCCGCATCCTCCCCTGTCCCAGACTGCCCCAAAACTCCCTCACCCTCCCGTGTCCCAGACTGACCCAGACCTTCGCACACTCCCCTATCCCTGACTGACCTAGAACCCCCTCACACTCCCCTGTCCCAGACTGACCCAGAACCCCCTCACCCTCCCCTGTCACAGACTGACCCAGAACCCCTCACCCTCCCCTGTCCCAGGCTAACCCAGAACCCCCTCGCCCTCCCCTGTCCCAGACTGACCCAGACCCCCCTCACCCTCCCCTGTCCCAGACTGACCCAGACCCACTCACCCTCCCCTGTCCCAGACTGACCTAGAACCCCCTCACGCTCCCCGGTCCCAGTCTGACTCAGAACCCCATCACCCTCCCCTGTCCCAGACTGACCCAGACACCCCTCACCCTCCCCTGTCTCTGACTGACCCAGACCTCCCTTCACCCTCCCCTGTCCCAGACTGACCCAGAACCCGCTCACCCTCCCGTGTCCCAGACTTGCCCAGTACCCCTCACCCTTCCCTGCCCCAGGCTGACCCAGACCTCCCGCACCCTCCCCTGTCTCTGACTGATCTCGAACCCCCTCACCCTCCCCTGTCCCAGACTGACCCAGAACCCGCTCACCCTCCCGTGTCCCAGACTGACCCAGACGCCCTCACCATTCCCTGTCCCAGACTGACCTAGAACACCCTCACCCGCCCCTGTCCCAGACTGACCCAGACCTCCCCTCACCCTCCCCTATCCCAGACTGACCCAGACCTCTCCTCACCCTCCCCTGTCCCAGACTGACCCAGAACCCCCTCACCCTCCCCTGTCCCAGACCTCCCCTCACCCTCCCCTGTCCAAGGCTAACCCAGAACCCCCTCACCCTCCCCTGTCCCAGACTGACCCGGAATCCCTCACCTTCCCCTGTCCCAGACTGACCCAGACCCCCCTCACCCTCCCCTGTCCCAGACTGACCCAGAACCCCCTCACCCTCCCCTGTCTCAGACCTCCGCTCACCCTCCCCTGTCCCAGACTGACCCAGACCCCCCTCACCCTCCCCTGTCCCAGACTGACCCAGAACCCCCTCACCCTCCCCTGTCCCAGACCTCCCATCACCCTCCCCTGTCCCAGACTGAACCAGAACCTTCCTCACTTTCCCCTGTCCTAGACTGACCCAGACCTCCCCTCACCCTCCCCTGTCCCAGACTGCCCCAGAACCCCCTCACCCTCCCGTGTCCCAGACTTACCCAGTACCCCTCACCCTCCCCTGCCCCAGGCTGACCCAGACCTCCCGCACCCTCCCCTGTCTCTGACTGATCTCGAAACCCCTCACCAATCCCTGTCCCAGACTGACCCAGAACCCCCTCACCCTCCCCTGCCCCAGGCTGACCCAGACCTCCCGCACCCTCCCCTGTCTCTGACTGATCTAGAACCCCCTCACCCTCCCCTGTCCCAGACTGACCCAGACCCCCCTCACCCTTCCCTGTCCCAGACTGACCTAGAACACACTCACCCACCCTGTCCCAGACCGACCCACACCTCCCCTCACCCTCCCCTGTCCCAGACTGACCCAGACCTCTCCTCACCCTCCCCTGTCCCAGACTGACCCAGAACCCCCTCACCCTCCCCTGTCCCAGACCTCCCATCACCCTCACCTGTCCCAGGCTGACGCAGAACTCTCCTCACCCTCCCCTGTCCCAGACTGACGCAGACCTCCCCTCACCCTCCCCTGTCCCAAACTAAACAAGAACCCCCTCACCCTCCCCTGTCCCAGACTGACCTAGAACCCCCTCACCCTCCCCTCTCCCAGACTGCCCAAGAACCCCCTCACCCTCCCCTGTCCCAGACTGACCCAGCAGCCCTCAACCTCCCCTTTCCCAGTTTGACCCAGAACCCCCTCACCCTCCCCTGTCCCTGACTGACCTAGAACCCCCTCAACCTACCCTGTCCCAGACTAACCCAGAACCCCCTCACCCTCCACTGTCCCAGACTGACTCAGGCCTCCTCTCACACTTCCCTGTCCCAGACCTTCCCTCATCCTCCCCTGTCCCAGACTGACTCAGACCTCCCCTCACCCTCCCCTGTCCCAGACTGACCCAGAACCCCCCACACTCCCCTGTCCCAAACTAAACAAGAACCCCCTCACCCTCCCCTGTCCCAGACTGACCTAGAACCCCCTCACCCTCCCCTCTCCCAGACTGCCCAAGAACCCCCTCACCCTCCCCTGTCCCAGACTGACCCAGCAGCCCTCAACCTCCCCTTTCCCAGTTTGACCCAGAACCCCCTCACCCTCCCCTGTCCCTGACTGACCTAGAACCCCCTCAACCTACCCTGTCCCAGACTAACCCAGAACCCCCTCACCCTCCACTGTCCCAGACTGACTCAGGCCTCCTCTCACACTTCCCTGTCCCAGACCTTCCCTCATCCTCCCCTGTCCCAGACTGACTCAGACCTCGCCTCACCCTCCCCTGTCCCAGACTGACCCAGAACCCCCCACACTCCCCTGTCCCAAACTAAACAAGAACCCCCTCACCCTCCCCTGTCCCAGACTGACCTAGAACCCCCTCACCCTCCCCTCTCCCAGACTGACCCAGAACCCCCTCACCCTCCCCTATCCCAGACTGACCAGAACCCCCGCACCCTCCCCTGTCCCAGACTGACTCAGAACTCCTCACCCTCCCCTGTCCCAGACTGACCCAGACTTCCCCTCACGCTCCCCTGTCCCAGACTGACCCAGAACCCCCTCCCCCTCCCCTGTACCAGACCTCCGCTCACCCTCCCCTGTCCCAGACTGACGCAGAACCACCTCACCCTCCCCTTTCTCTGACTGACCCAGACCTCCCCTCAACCTCCCCTGTCCCAGACTGACCCAGAAGCCGCTCAACCTCCCCTGTCCCAGACCTCCCATCACCCTCCCCTGTCCCAGACTGACCCAGAACCCCCCTCACCCTGCCCTGTCCTAGACTGACTCAGACCTCTCCTCACCCACCCCTGTCCCAGACTAACCCAGAAACCGCTCACCCTCCCCTGTCCCAGACTGACCCAGAATCCCCACACCCTCCCCTGTCCCAGACTCACTCAGAACCCCCTCACACTCCACTGTCCCAGACTGACCAAGAACCCCCTCACCCTCCCCATCCCAGACTGACTCAGAACCCCCCTCACCCTCCACTGTCCTAGGCTGACTCAGAACCCCTCACCCTTCCCTGTCCCAGACTGACCTAGACTTCCCCTCACCCTCCCCTCCCAGACTGACCCAGAAGCCCCTCACCCTCCCCTGTCCCAGACTGATCCAGAACCCCCACACCCTCCCCTGTCCCAGATTAACCCCGAACCCCCTCACCCTCCCCTGTCCCAGACTGACCCAGAACCCTCCTCACACTCCCCTGTCCCAGACTGACCCAGAAGCCCTCACCCTCCCCTGACCTAGGTTGACCCAGACACCCCTCACCCTCCCCTGTCCCAGACTGATCCAGAACCCCCTCACCATCCACTGTCCCAGACTGACCCAGAAACCCCTCACCCTCCACTGTCCCAGATCTCCCCTCACCCTCCCCTGTCCCAGACTGACCCAGAACCCTCCTCACCCACCCCTGTCCCAGACTGATGCAGACCTCCCCTCACCCTACCCTGTCCCAGACTGCCCATGAACCCCCTCACCCTCCCCTGTCCCAGACTGACTCAGAAGCCCTCTCCTTCCCCTGTCCCAGGTTGATCCAGATCCCCGTCGCCCTCCCCTGTCCCTGACTGACCTAGAACCCCCTCAACCTCCCCTGTCCCAGACTGACCCAGAACCCGCTCACCCACCCCTGTCCCAGACTGACTCAGGCCTCCTCTCACCCTCCCCTCTCCCAGACCTTCCCTCACCCTGCCCTGTGCCAGACTGACTCAGAACCCCCCTCACTCTCCCCTGTCCCAGACTGACTCAGAATCCCCTCACCCTCCCCGTCCCACACTGACTCAGGCCTCCCCTCACCCTCCTCTGTCCCAGACCTTCCCTCACCCTGCCCTGTCCCAGACTGACTCAGAACCCCCCTCACTCTCCCCTGTACTAGACTGACCCAGACCTGCCCTCACCCACCCCTGTCCCAGACTGACTCAGAATTCTCTCACCCTCCCCTGTCCCAGACTGACTCAGAACCCCCTCACCCTCCCCTGTCCCAGACTGACCCAGAACCCCCTCACCCTCCCCTGTACTAGACTGACCCAGACCTGCCCTCACCCTCCCCTGTCCCAGACTGACCCAGAACCCCCTCACCCTCCCCTGTCCCAGACTGACCTGAACCCCTCACCCTTCCCTGTCCCAGATTGACCCAGACCTCCCCTCACCCTCCGCTGTCCCTGACTGACCCAGAACCCCCTCACCCTCCCCTGTCACAGACTGACCCAGAACCCCTCACCCTCCCCTGTCCCAGGCTAACCCAGAACCCCCTCACCCTCCCCTGTCCCAGACTGACCCAGACCCACTCACCCTCCCCTGTCCCAGACTGACCTAGAACCCCCTCACGCTCCCCGGTCCCAGTCTGACTCAGAACCCCCTCACCCTCCCCTGTCCCAGACTGACCCAGAACACCCTCACCCTCCCCTGTCTCAGACCTCCGCTCACCCTCCCCTGTCCCCGACTGATCCAGAACCCACTCACCCTCCCCTGTCCCAGACTGACCTAGAACCCCCTCACGCTCCCCGGTCCCAGTCTGACTCAGAACCCCCTCACCCTCCCCTGTCCCAGACTGACCCAGAACCCCCTCACCCTCCCCTGTCCCAGACCTCCGCTCACCCTTCCCTGTCCCAGACTCACCCAGACACCCCTCACCCTCCCCTGTCCCAGACTGACCCAGAACCCCCTCACCCTCCCCTGTCCCAGACTGACCCAGAACCTTCCTCACCCTCCCCTGTCTCTGACTGACCCAGACCTCCCTTCACCCTCCCCTGTCCCAGACTGACCCAGAACCCGCTCACCCTCCCGTGTCCCAGACTTGCCCAGTACCCCTCACCCTTCCCTGCCCCAGGCTGACCCAGACCTCCCGCACCCTCCCCTGTCTCTGACTGATCTCGAACCCCCTCACCCTCCCCTGTCCCAGACTGACCCAGAACCCGCTCACCCTCCCGTGTCCCAGACTGACCCAGACGCCCTCACCATTCCCTGTCCCAGACTGACCTAGAACACCCTCACCCGCCCCTGTCCCAGACTGACCCAGACCTCCCCTCACCCTCCCCTATCCCAGACTGACCCAGACCTCTCCTCACCCTCCCCTGTCCCAGACTGACCCAGAACCCCCTCACCCTCCCCTGTCCCAGACCTCCCCTCACCCTCCCCTGTCCAAGGCTAACCCAGAACCCCCTCACCCTCCCCTGTCCCAGACTGACCCGGAATCCCTCACCTTCCCCTGTCCCAGACTGACCCAGAACCCCCTCACCCTCCCCTGTCTCAGACCTCCGCTCACCCTCCCCTGTCCCAGACTGACCCAGACCCCCCTCACCCTCCCCTGTCCCAGACTGACCCAGAACCCCCTCACCCTCCCCTGTCTCAGACCTCCGCTCACCCTCCCCTGTCCCAGACTGACCCAGACCCCCCTCACCCTCCCCTGTCCCAGACTGACCCAGAACCCCCTCACCCTCCCCTGTCCCAGACTGACCCAGAACCCCCTCACCCTCCCCTGTCTCAGACCTCCCCTCACCCTCCCCTGTCCCAGACTGCCCCAGAACCCCCTCACCCTCCCGTGTCCCAGACTTACCCAGTACCCCTCACCCTCCCCTGCCCCAGGCTGACCCAGACCTCCCGCACCCTCCCCTGTCTCTGACTGATCTCGAAACCCCTCACCAATCCCTGTCCCAGACTGACCCAGAACCCCCTCACCCTCCCCTGCCCCAGGCTGACCCAGACCTCCCGCACCCTCCCCTGTCTCTGACTGATCTAGAACCCCCTCACCCTCCCCTGTCCCAGACTGACCCAGACCCCCCTCACCCTTCCCTGTCCCAGACTGACCTAGAACACACTCACCCACCCTGTCCCAGACCGACCCACACCTCCCCTCACCCTCCCCTGTCCCAGACTGACCCAGACCTCTCCTCACCCTCCCCTGTCCCAGACTGACCCAGAACCCCCTCACCCTCCCCTGTCCCAGACCTCCCATCACCCTCACCTGTCCCAGGCTGACGCAGAACTCTCCTCACCCTCCCCTGTCCCAGACTGACGCAGACCTCCCCTCACCCTCCCCTGTCCCAAACTAAACAAGAACCCCCTCACCCTCCCCTGTCCCAGACTGACCTAGAACCCCCTCACCCTCCCCTCTCCCAGACTGCCCAAGAACCCCCTCACCCTCCCCTGTCCCAGACTGACCCAGCAGCCCTCAACCTCCCCTTTCCCAGTTTGACCCAGAACCCCCTCACCCTCCCCTGTCCCTGACTGACCTAGAACCCCCTCAACCTACCCTGTCCCAGACTAACCCAGAACCCCCTCACCCTCCACTGTCCCAGACTGACTCAGGCCTCCTCTCACACTTCCCTGTCCCAGACCTTCCCTCATCCTCCCCTGTCCCAGACTGACTCAGACCTCCCCTCACCCTCCCCTGTCCCAGACTGACCCAGAACCCCCCACACTCCCCTGTCCCAAACTAAACAAGAACCCCCTCACCCTCCCCTGTCCCAGACTGACCTAGAACCCCCTCACCCTCCCCTCTCCCAGACTGCCCAAGAACCCCCTCACCCTCCCCTGTCCCAGACTGACCCAGCAGCCCTCAACCTCCCCTTTCCCAGTTTGACCCAGAACCCCCTCACCCTCCCCTGTCCCTGACTGACCTAGAACCCCCTCAACCTACCCTGTCCCAGACTAACCCAGAACCCCCTCACCCTCCACTGTCCCAGACTGACTCAGGCCTCCTCTCACACTTCCCTGTCCCAGACCTTCCCTCATCCTCCCCTGTCCCAGACTGACTCAGACCTCGCCTCACCCTCCCCTGTCCCAGACTGACCCAGAACCCCCCACACTCCCCTGTCCCAAACTAAACAAGAACCCCCTCACCCTCCCCTGTCCCAGACTGACCTAGAACCCCCTCACCCTCCCCTCTCCCAGACTGACCCAGAACCCCCTCACCCTCCCCTATCCCAGACTGACCAGAACCCCCGCACCCTCCCCTGTCCCAGACTGACTCAGAACTCCTCACCCTCCCCTGTCCCAGACTGACCCAGACTTCCCCTCACGCTCCCCTGTCCCAGACTGACCCAGAACCCCCTCCCCTCCCCTGTACCAGACCTCCGCTCACCCTCCCCTGTCCCAGACTGACGCAGAACCACCTCACCCTCCCCTTTCTCTGACTGACCCAGACCTCCCCTCAACCTCCCCTGTCCCAGACTGACCCAGAAGCCGCTCAACCTCCCCTGTCCCAGACCTCCCATCACCCTCCCCTGTCCCAGACTGACCCAGAACCCCCCTCACCCTGCCCTGTCCTAGACTGACTCAGACCTCTCCTCACCCACCCCTGTCCCAGACTAACCCAGAAACCGCTCACCCTCCCCTGTCCCAGACTGACCCAGAATCCCCACACCCTCCCCTGTCCCAGACTCACTCAGAACCCCCTCACACTCCACTGTCCCAGACTGACCAAGAACCCCCTCACCCTCCCCATCCCAGACTGACTCAGAACCCCCCTCACCCTCCACTGTCCTAGGCTGACTCAGAACCCCTCACCCTTCCCTGTCCCAGACTGACCTAGACTTCCCCTCACCCTCCCCTCCCAGACTGACCCAGAAGCCCCTCACCCTCCCCTGTCCCAGACTGATCCAGAACCCCCACACCCTCCCCTGTCCCAGATTAACCCCGAACCCCCTCACCCTCCCCTGTCCCAGATCTCCCCTCACCCTCCCCTGTCCCAGACTGACCCAGAACCCTCCTCACACTCCCCTGTCCCAGACTGACCCAGAAGCCCTCACCCTCCCCTGACCTAGGTTGACCCAGACACCCCTCACCCTCCCCTGTCCCAGACTGATCCAGAACCCCCTCACCATCCACTGTCCCAGACTGACCCAGAAACCCCTCACCCTCCACTGTCCCAGATCTCCCCTCACCCTCCCCTGTCCCAGACTGACCCAGAACCCTCCTCACCCACCCCTGTCCCAGACTGATGCAGACCTCCCCTCACCCTACCCTGTCCCAGACTGCCCATGAACCCCCTCACCCTCCCCTGTCCCAGACTGACTCAGAAGCCCTCTCCTTCCCCTGTCCCAGGTTGATCCAGATCCCCGTCGCCCTCCCCTGTCCCTGACTGACCTAGAACCCCCTCAACCTCCCCTGTCCCAGACTGACCCAGAACCCGCTCACCCACCCCTGTCCCAGACTGACTCAGGCCTCCTCTCACCCTCCCCTCTCCCAGACCTTCCCTCACCCTGCCCTGTGCCAGACTGACTCAGAACCCCCCTCACTCTCCCCTGTCCCAGACTGACTCAGAATCCCCTCACCCTCCCCGTCCCACACTGACTCAGGCCTCCCCTCACCCTCCTCTGTCCCAGACCTTCCCTCACCCTGCCCTGTCCCAGACTGACTCAGAACCCCCCTCACTCTCCCCTGTACTAGACTGACCCAGACCTGCCCTCACCCACCCCTGTCCCAGACTGACTCAGAATTCTCTCACCCTCCCCTGTCCCAGACTGACTCAGAACCCCCTCACCCTCCCCTGTCCCAGACTGACCCAGAACCCCCTCACCCTCCCCTGTCCCAGACTGACCTGAACCCCTCACCCTTCCCTGTCCCAGATTGACCCAGACCTCCCCTCACCCTCCGCTGTCCCTGACTGACCCAGAAACCCCTCACCCTCCCCTGTACCAGACCTCCACTCACCCTCCCCTGTCCCAGACTGATCCAGAAACCCTCACCCTCCCATGTCTCAGACTGACCCAGACCTCCCCTCACCCTCCCCTGTCCCAGACTGATCCAGAAACCCTCACCCTCCCATGTCTCAGACTGACCCAGACCTCCCCGCATCCTCCCCTGTCCCAGACTGCCCCAAAACTCCCTCACCCTCCCGTGTCCCAGACTGACCCAGACCTTCGCACACTCCCCTATCCCTGACTGACCTAGAACCCCCTCACACTCCCCTGTCCCAGACTGACCCAGAACCCCCTCACCCTCCCCTGTCACAGACTGACCCAGAACCCCTCACCCTCCCCTGTCCCAGGCTAACCCAGAACCCCCTCACCCTCCCCTGTCCCAGACTGACCCAGACCCACTCACCCTCCCCTGTCCCAGACTGACCTAGAACCCCCTCACGCTCCCCGGTCCCAGTCTGACTCAGAACCCCCTCACCCTCCCCTGTCCCAGACTGACCCAGAACACCCTCACCCTCCCCTGTCTCAGACCTCCGCTCACCCTCCCCTGTCCCCGACTGATCCAGAACCCCCTCACCCTCCCCTGTCCCAAACTGACCCAGAACCCCCTCACCCTCCCCTGTCCCAGACCTCCGCTCACCCTTCCCTGTCCCAGACTCACCCAGACACCCCTCACCCTCCCCTGTCCCAGACTGACCCAGAACCCCCTCACCCTCCCCTGTCCCAGACCTCCCATCACCCTCCCCTGTCCCAGACTGATCCAGAACCCCCTCACCCTCCACTGTCCCAGACTGACCCAGAACCCCCTCACCCTCCCCTGTCCCAGACCTCCCATCACCCTCCCCTGTCCCAGACTGACCCAGAACCTTCCTCACCCTCCCCTGTCTCTGACTGACCCAGACCTCCCTTCACCCTCCCCTGTCCCAGACTGACCCAGAACCCGCTCACCCTCCCGTGTCCCAGACTTGCCCAGTACCCCTCACCCTTCCCTGCCCCAGGCTGACCCAGACCTCCCGCACCCTCCCCTGTCTCTGACTGATCTCGAACCCCCTCACCCTCCCCTGTCCCAGACTGACCCAGAACCCGCTCACCCTCCCGTGTCCCAGACTGACCCAGACGCCCTCACCATTCCCTGTCCCAGACTGACCTAGAACACCCTCACCCGCCCCTGTCCCAGACTGACCCAGACCTCCCCTCACCCTCCCCTATCCCAGACTGACCCAGACCTCTCCTCACCCTCCCCTGTCCCAGACTGACCCAGAACCCCCTCACCCTCCCCTGTCCCAGACCTCCCCTCACCCTCCCCTGTCCAAGGCTAACCCAGAACCCCCTCACCCTCCCCTGTCCCAGACTGACCCGGAATCCCTCACCTTCCCCTGTCCCAGACTGACCCAGAACCCCCTCACCCTCCCCTGTCTCAGACCTCCGCTCACCCTCCCCTGTCCCAGACTGACCCAGACCCCCCTCACCCTCCCCTGTCCCAGACTGACCTAGAACCCCCTCACCCTCCCCTGTCCCAGACTGAACCAGAACCTTCCTCACTCTCCCCTGTCTCTGACTGACCCAGACCCCCCTCACCCTCCCCTGTCCAAGACTGACCCAGAACCCGCTCACCCTCTCCTGTCCCAGACCTCCCATCACCCTCCCCTGTCCTAGACTGACCCAGACCTCCCCTCACCCTCCCCTGTCCCAGACTGCCCCAGAACCCCCTCACCCTCCCGTGTCCCAGACTTACCCAGTACCCCTCACCCTCCCCTGCCCCAGGCTGACCCAGACCTCCCGCACCCTCCCCTGTCTCTGACTGATCTCGAAACCCCTCACCAATCCCTGTCCCAGACTGACCCAGAACCCCCTCACCCTCCCCTGCCCCAGGCTGACCCAGACCTCCCGCACCCTCCCCTGTCTCTGACTGATCTAGAACCCCCTCACCCTCCCCTGTCCCAGACTGACCCAGACCCCCCTCACCTATCCCTGTCCCAGACTGACCTAGAACACACTCACCCACCCTGTCCCAGACTGACCCACACCTCCCCTCACCCTCCCCTGTCCCAGACTGACCCAGACCTCTCCTCACCCTCCCCTGTCCCAGACTGACCCAGAACCCCCTCACCCTCCCCTGTCCCAGACCTCCCATCACCCTCACCTGTCCCAGGCTGACGCAGAACTCTCCTCACCCTCCCCTGTCCCAGACTGACGCAGACCTCCCCTCACCCTCCCCTGTCCCAAACTAAACAAGAACCCCCTCACCCTCCCCTGTCCCAGACTGACCTAGAACCCCCTCACCCTCCCCTCTCCCAGACTGCCCAAGAACCCCCTCACCCTCCCCTGTCCCAGACTGACCCAGCAGCCCTCAACCTCCCCTTTCCCAGTTTGACCCAGAACCCCCTCACCCTCCCCTGTCCCTGACTGACCTAGAACCCCCTCAACCTACCCTGTCCCAGACTAACCCAGAACCCCCTCACCCTCCACTGTCCCAGACTGACTCAGGCCTCCTCTCACACTTCCCTGTCCCAGACCTTCCCTCATCCTCCCCTGTCCCAGACTGACTCAGACCTCCCCTCACCCTCCCCTGTCCCAGACTGACCCAGAACCCCCCACACTCCCCTGTCCCAAACTAAACAAGAACCCCTTCACCCTCCCCTGTCCCAGACTGACCTAGAACCCCCTCACCCTCCCCTCTCCCAGACTGCCCAAGAACCCCCTCACCCTCCCCTGTCCCAGACTGACCCAGCAGCCCTCAACCTCCCCTTTCCCAGTTTGACCCAGAACCCCCTCACCCTCCCCTGTCCCTGACTGACCTAGAACCCCCTCAACCTACCCTGTCCCAGACTAACCCAGAACCCCCTCACCCTCCACTGTCCCAGACTGACTCAGGCCTCCTCTCACACTTCCCTGTCCCAGACCTTCCCTCATCCTCCCCTGTCCCAGACTGACTCAGACCTCGCCTCACCCTCCCCTGTCCCAGACTGACCCAGAACCCCCCACACTCCCCTGTCCCAAACTAAACAAGAACCCCCTCACCCTCCCCTGTCCCAGACTGACCTAGAACCCCCTCACCCTCCCCTCTCCCAGACTGACCCAGAACCCCCTCACCCTCCCCTATCCCAGACTGACCAGAACCCCCGCACCCTCCCCTGTCCCAGACTGACTCAGAACTCCTCACCCTCCCCTGTCCCAGACTGACCCAGACTTCCCCTCACGCTCCCCTGTCCCAGACTGACCCAGAACCCCCTCCCCCTCCCCTGTACCAGACCTCCGCTCACCCTCCCCTGTCCCAGACTGACGCAGAACCACCTCACCCTCCCCTTTCTCTGACTGACCCAGACCTCCCCTCAACCTCCCCTCAACCTCCCCTGTCCCAGACTGACCCAGAAGCCGCTCAACCTCCCCTGTCCCAGACCTCCCATCACCCTCCCCTGTCCCAGACTGACCCAGAACCTTCCTCACCCTCCCCTGTCCCAGACTGACCCAGAACTCCCCTCACCCTCCCCTGTCCCAGACTGCCCCAGAACCCCCTCACCCTCCCGTGTCCCAGACTGACCCAGAACCCCTCACCCTCCCCTGTCCCAGACTGTCCTAGAACCCCCTCACGCTTCCCGGTCCCAGACTGACCCAGAGCGCCCTCACCCTCCCCTGTCCCAGACTGACCCAGAACCCCCTCACCCTCCCCTGTCCCAGACTGACCCAGACCCCCCTCACCCTCCACTGTCCCAGACTGACCCAGAAACCCGTCACCCTCCACTGTCCCAGATCTCCCCTCACCCTCCCCTGTCCCAGACTGACCCAGAACCCTCCTCACCCTCCCCTGTCCCAGACTGATGCAGACCTCCCCTCACCCTCCCCTGTCCCAGACTGCCCATGAACCCCCTCACCCTCCCCTGTCCAAGACTGACTCAGAAGCCCTCTCCTTCCCCTGTCCCAGGTTGCTCCAGACCCCCCTCGCCCTCCCCTGTCCCTGACTGACCTAGAACCCCCTCAACCTCCCCTGTCCCAGACTGACCCAGAACCCCCTCACCCTCCCCTGTCCCAGACTGACTCAGGCCACCTCTCACCCTCCCCTCTCCCAGACCTTCCCTCACACTGCCCTGAGCCAGACTGACTCAGAACCCCCCTCACTCTCCCCTGTCCCAGACTGACTCAGAATCCCCTCACACTCCCCTGTCCCACACTGACTCAGGCCTCCCCTCAACCTCCCCTGTCCCAGACCTTCCCTCACCCTGCCCTGTCCCAGACTGACCCAGAACCCCTCACACTCCCCTGTCCCAAGCTATCCCAGAACCCCCTCACCCTCCCCTGTCCCAGACTGACCCAGACCCCCTCACCCTCCCCTGTCCCAGACTGACCTAGAACCCCCTCACGCTCCCCGGTCCCAGACTGACCCAGACACCCCTCACCCTCCCCTGTCCCAGACTGATCCAGAACCCCCTCACCCTCCCCTGTCCCAACTGACCCAGAACCCCCTCACGCTCCCCGGTCCCAGACTGACCCAGACCCCCCTCACCCTCCCCTGTCCCAGACTGATCCAGAACCCCCTCACCCTCACCTGTCCCAGACTGACCCAGAACCCCCTCACCCTCCCCGGTCCCAGACTGACCCAGACCCCCCTCACCCTCCCCTGTCCCAGACTGATCCAGAACCCCCTCACCCTCACCTGTCCCAGACTGACCCAGAACCCCCTCACCCTCCCCTGTCCCAGACTGACCCAGAACCCCCTCACCCTCACCTGTCCCAGACTGACCCAGAACCCCCTCACCCTCCCCTGTCCCAGACCTCCCATCACCCTCCCCTGTCCCAGACTGACCCAGAACCTTCCTCACTCTCCCCTGTCTCTGACTGACCCAGACCTCCCTTCACCCTCCCCTGTCCCAGACTGACCCAGAACCCGCTCACCCTCCCCTGCCCCAGGCTGACCCAGACCTCCCGTACCCTCCCCTGTCCCAGAATGACTCAGAACCTCTCACCCTCCCCTGTCCAGGCTAACCCAGAACCCCCTCACCCTCCCCTGTCCCAGACTGACCTAGAACCCCCTCACCCGACCCTGTCCCAGACTGACCCAGACCTCCCCTCACACTCCCCTGTCCCAGACTGACCCAAACCTCTCCTCACCCTCCCCTGTCCCAGACTGACCCAGAACCCACTCACCCTCCCCTGTCCCAGACCTCCCATCACCCTCCCCTGTCCCAGACTGCCCCAGAACCCCCCCGCATCCTCCCCTGTCCCAGACTGCCCAAGAACCTTGCTCACCCTCCCCTGTCCCAGACTGCCCCAGAACCTTGCTCACCCTCCCCTGTCCCAGGCTGACCCAGAACCTTGCTCACCCTCCCCTGTCCCAGACTGCCCCAGAACCCCCTCACCCTACCGTGTCCCAGACTGACGCAGGACCTCTCGCCCTCCCCTGTCCCAGACTGACCCAGAAGCCCCTCACCCTCCCCTGTCCCAGACCTCCGCTAACCCTCCCCTGTCCCAGACTGATCCAGAACCCCCTCACCCTCCCCTGTCACAGACTGACCCATAACCCCCTCACGCTCCCCTGTCCCAGACTGACACAGAACTCTACTAACCCTCCCCTGTCCCAAACTGACGCAGACCTCCCCTCACCCTCCCCTGTCCCAGACTGCCCAAGAACCCCCTCACCCTCCCCTTTCCCAGACTGACCCAGTAGCCCTCACCCTCCCCTTTCCCAGGTTGACCCAGAACCCCCTCGCCATCCCCTGTCCCTGACTGACCTAGAACCCCCTCAACCAACCCTGTCCCAGACTGACCCAGAACCCCCTCACCCTCCACTGTCCCAGACTGACTCGGGCCTCCTCTCACACTTCCCTGTCCCAGACCTTCCCTCATCCTCCCCTGTCCCAGACTGACTCAGACCTCCCCTCACCCTCCCCTGTCCCAGACTGACCCAGAACCCCGCACCCTCCCCTGTCCCAAACTAAACAAGAACGCCCTCACCCTCCCCTGTCCCAGACTGACCTAGAACCCCCTCACCCTCCCCTCTCCCAGACTGACCCAGAACCCCCTCACCCTCCCCTATCCCAGACTGACCAGAACCCCACACCCTCCCCTGTCCCAGATTGACTCAGAACCGCCTCACCCTCCCCTGTCCCAGACTGACTCAGAACCCGCTCACCCTCCACTATCCCAGACTGACTCAGAACTCCTCACCCTCCTGTCCCAGACTGACCCAGACTTCCCCTCACGCTCCCCTGTCCCAGACTGACCCAGAACCCCCTCACCCTGTACCAGACCTCCGCTCACCCTCCCCTGTCCCAGACTGACCCAGAACCCCCTCACACTCCCCTGTCTCTGACTGACCCAGACCTCCCCTCACCCTCCCCTGTCCCAGACTGACTCGGGCCTCCTCTCACACTTCCCTGTCCCAGACCTTCCCTCATCCTCCCCTGTCCCAGACTGACTCAGACCTCCCCTCACCCTCCCCTGTCCCAGACTGACCCAGAACCCGCTCAACCTCCCCGTCCCAGACTGACTCAGAAATCCACTCACCCTCCACTATCCCAGACTGACTCAGAACTCCTCACCCTCCTGTCCCAGACTGACCCAGACTTCCCCTCACGCTCCCCTGTCCCAGACTGACCCAGAACCCCCTCACCCTGTACCAGACCTCCGCTCACCCTCCCCTGTCCCAGACTGACCCAGAACCCCCTCACACTCCCCTGTCTCTGACTGACCCAGACCTCCCCTCACCCTCCCCTGTCCCAGACTGACTCAGGCCTCCTCTCACCCTCCGCTCTCCCAGACCTTCCCTCACCCTGCCCTGTGCCAGACTGACTCAGAACCCCCCTCACTCTCCCCTGTCCCAGACTGACTCAGAATCCCCTCACCCTCCCCTGTCCCAGACTGACTCAGGCCTCCCCTCACCCTCCCCTGTCCCAAACTAACCCAGAACGCCCTCACCGTCCCTGTCCCAGACTGACCTAGAACCCACTCACACTCCCCTGTCGCAGAGTGACCCAGAACCCCCTCACCCTCCCCTGTCCCAGATTGAAAAGAACCCCTCACCCTCCCCTGTCCCAGATTGACCCAGAACCCCCTCACTCTCCCCTGTCCCAGACTGACTCAGAACCCGCTCACCCTCCACTGTCCCAGACTGACTCAGAACCCGCTCACCCTCCACTGTCCCAGACTGACCCAGAAACCCCTCACCCTTCCCGTCCCAGACTGACTCAGAACTCCACTCACCCTCCCCTGTCCCAGACTGACCCAGACTTCCCCTCACCCTCCCCTGTCCCAGACTGACCCAGAACCCGCTCACCCTCCCCTGTCCCAGACCACCCATCACCCTCCCCTGTCCCAGACTGACCCAGAACCTTCCTCACCCTACCCTGTCCCAGAATGACCCAGACCTCCCCTCACCGTCCCCTGTCCCAGACTGACCCAGAACCCCTCACCCTCCCGTGTCCCAGACCTCCCATCACCCTCCCCTGTCCCAGAATGACCCAGACCTCCCCTCACCCTCCCCTGTCCCAGGCTGACCAAGAACCTTCCTCACCCTCCCCAGTCCCAGACTGACCCAGACCTCCCCGCATCCTCCCCTGTCCCAGACTGCCCCAAAACCCCCTCACCCTCCCCTGTCCCAGACTGACCCAGAACCCCCTCACCCTCCCGTGTCCCAGACTGACCCAGAACCCCCTCACCCTCCCCTGTCCCAAACGAACCCAGAACCCCCTCACCCTCCCCTGTCCCAGACTGACCTAGAACCCCCTCACCCTCCCCTGTCCCAGACTGACCCAGAACCCCCTCACCCTCCCCTCTCCCAGACTGACACAGACCCCCTCACCCTCCCCTGTTCCAGACTGACCAGAACCCCTCACCCTCCCCTTTCCCAGACTGATCCAGAACCCCCTCACCCTCCCCTGTCTCTGACTGACCCAGACCTCCCCTCACCCTCCCCTGTCCCAGATTGACCCAGACGTCCCCTCACCCTCCCTTGTCCCTGACTGACCCAGAACCCCCTCACCCTCCCCTGTCCCAGATTGACCCAGACGTCCCCTCACCCTCCCTTGTCCCTGACTGACCCAGAACCCCCTCACCCTCCCCTGTCCCAGACCTCCCATCACCCACCCCTGTCCCAGGCTGACCCAGAACCTTACTCACCCTCCCATGTCTCAGACTGACCCAGACCTCCCCTCACCCTCCCCTGTCCCAGACTGACCCAGAACCCCTCACCCTCCCGTGTCCCAGACTGACCCAGAACCACTCACCCTCCCCTGTCCCAGGCTGACCCAGACCTCCCGCACACTCCCCTATCCCTGACTGACCTAGAACCCCCTCACCCTCCCCTGTCCCAGACTGACCCAGAACCCCCTCACCCTCCCCTGTCCCAGACTGAACCAGAACCCCCTCACCCTCCCGTGTCCCAGACTGACCCAGAACCACTCACCCTCCCCTGTCCCAGGCTGACCCAGACCTCCCGCACACTCCCCTATCCCTGACTGACCTAGAACCCCCTCATGCTCCCCGGTCCCAGACTGACCCAGACCCCCCTCACCCTCCCCTGTCCCAGACCTCCGCTCACCCTCACCTGTCCCAGACTGATCCAGAACCCCCTCACCCTCCCCTGTCCCAGACCTCCCATCACCCTCCCCTGTCCCAGACTGACCCAGAATCTTCCTCACTCTCCCATGTCCCAGACTGACCCAGACATCCCCTCACCCTCCCCTGTCCCAGACTGCCCCAGAACCCCCTCATCCTCCCATGTCCCAGACTTACCCAGTACCCCTCACCCTCCCCTGCCCCAGGCTGACCCAGACCTCCCGCACCCTCCCCTGTCCCAGAATGACCCAGAACCTCTCACCCTCCCCTGTCCAGGCTAACCCAGAACCCCCTCACTCTCCCCTGTCCCAGACTGACCCAGAACCCCCTCACCCTCCCCTGTCCCAGACTGACCCAGACCCCCCTCACCCTTCCCTGTCCCAGACTGACCCAGCAGCCCTCAACCTCCCCTTTCCCAGTTTGACCCAGAACCCCCTCGCCCTCCCCTGTCCCTGACTGACCTAGAACCCCCTCAACCTACCCTGTCCCAGACTAACCCAGAACCCCCTCACCCTCCACTGTCCCAGACTGACTCAGGCCTCCTCTCACACTTCCCTGTCCCAGACCTTCCCTCATCCTCCCCTGTCCCAGACTGACTCAGACCTCCCCTCACCCTCCCCTGTCCCAGACTGACCCAGAATCCCCCACACTCCCCTGTCCCAAACTAAACAAGAACCCCCTCACCCTCCCCTGTCCCAGACTGACCTAGAACCCCCTCACCCTCCCCTCTCCCAGACTGCCCAAGAACCCCCTCACCCTCCCCTGTCCCAGACTGACCCAGCAGCCCTCAACCTCCCCTTTCCCAGTTTGACCCAGAACCCCCTCACCCTCCCCTGTCCCAGACTGACCCAGACTTCCCCTCAAACTCCCCTGTCCCAGACTGACCCAGAAACCCCTCACCCTCCCCTTTCCCAGACTGATCCAGAACCCCCTCACCCTCCCCTGTCTCTGACTGACCCAGACCTCCCCTCACTCTCCCCTGTCCCAGATTGACCCAGACGTCCCCTCACCCTCCCTTGTCCCTGACTGACCCAGAACCCCCTCACCCTCCCCTGGCCCAGACCTCCCATCACCCACCCCTGTCCCAGGCTGACCCAGAACCTTACTCACCCTCCCATGTCTCAGACTGACCCAGACCTCCCCTCACCCTCCCCTGTCCCAGACTGACCCAGAACCCCTCACCCTCCCGTGTCCCAGACTGACCCAGAACCACTCACCCTCCCCTGTCCCAGGCTGACCCAGACCTCCCGCACACTCCCCTATCCCTGACTGACCTAGAACCCCCTCACACTCCCCTGTCCCAGACTGACCCAGAACCCCCTCACCCTCCCCTGTCCCAGACTGAACCAGAACCCCCTCACCCTCCCGTGTCCCAGACTGACCCAGAACCACTCACCCTCCCCTGTCCCAGGCTGACCCAGACCTCCCGCACACTCCCCTATCCCTGACTGACCTAGAACCCCCTCATGCTCCCCGGTCCCAGACTGACCCAGACCCCCCTCACCCTCCCCTGTCCCAGACCTCCGCTCACCCTCACCTGTCCCAGACTGATCCAGAACCCCCTCACCCTCCCCTGTCCCAGACCTCCCATCACCCTCCCCTGTCCCAGACTGACCCAGAATCTTCCTCACTCTCCCATGTCCCAGACTGACCCAGACATCCCCTCACCCTCCCCTGTCCCAGACTGCCCCAGAACCCCCTCATCCTCCCATGTCCCAGACTTACCCAGTACCCCTCACCCTCCCCTGCCCCAGGCTGACCCAGACCTCCCGCACCCTCCCCTGTCCCAGAATGACCCAGAACCTCTCACCCTCCCCTGTCCAGGCTAACCCAGAACCCCCTCACCCTCCCCTGTCCCAGACTGACCCAGAACCCCCTCACCCTCCCCTGTCCCAGACTGACCCAGACCCCCCTCACCCTTCCCTGTCCCAGACTGACCCAGCAGCCCTCAACCTCCCCTTTCCCAGTTTGACCCAGAACCCCCTCGCCCTCCCCTGTCCCTGACTGACCTAGAACCCCCTCAACCTACCCTGTCCCAGACTAACCCAGAACCCCCTCACCCTCCACTGTCCCAGACTGACTCAGGCCTCCTCTCACACTTCCCTGTCCCAGACCTTCCCTCATCCTCCCCTGTCCCAGACTGACTCAGACCTCCCCTCACCCTCCCCTGTCCCAGACTGACCCAGAACCCCCCACACTCCCCTGTCCCAAACTAAACAAGAACCCCCTCACCCTCCCCTGTCCCAGACTGACCTAGAACCCCCTCACCCTCCCCTCTCCCAGACTGCCCAAGAACCCCCTCACCCTCCCCTGTCCCAGACTGACCCAGCAGCCCTCAACCTCCCCTTTCCCAGTTTGACCCAGAACCCCCTCACCCTCCCCTGTCCCTGACTGACCTAGAACCCCCTCAACCTACCCTGTCCCAGACTAACCCAGAACCCCCTCACCCTCCACTGTCCCAGACTGACTCAGGCCTCCTCTCACACTTCCCTGTCCCAGACCTTCCCTCATCCTCCCCTGTCCCAGACTGACTCAGACCTCCCCTCACCCTCCCCTGTCCCAGACTGCCCATGAACCCCCTCACCCTCCCCTGTCCAAGACTGACTCAGAAGCCCTCTCCTTCCCCTGTCCCAGGTTGATCCAGACCCCCCTCGCCCTCCCCTGTCCCTGACTGACCTAGAACCCCCTCAACCTCCCCTGTCCCAGACTGACCCAGAACCCCCTCACCCTCCCCTGTCCCAGACTGACTCAGGCCACCTCTCACCCTCCCCTCTCCCAGACCTTCCCTCACACTGCCCTGAGCCAGACTGACTCAGAACCCCCCTCACTCTCCCCTGTCCCAGACTGACCCAGAATCCCCCACACTCCCCTGTCCCAAACTAAACAAGAACCCCCTCACCCTCCCCTGTCCCAGACTGACCTAGAACCCCCTCACCCTCCCCTCTCCCAGACTGCCCAAGAACCCCCTCACCCTCCCCTGTCCCAGACTGACCCAGCAGCCCTCAACCTCCCCTTTCCCAGTTTGACCCAGAACCCCCTCACCCTCCCCTGTCCCAGACTGACCCAGACTTCCCCTCAAACTCCCCTGTCCCAGACTGACCCAGAAACCCCTCACCCTCCCCTTTCCCAGACTGATCCAGAACCCCCTCACCCTCCCCTGTCTCTGACTGACCCAGACCTCCCCTCACTCTCCCCTGTCCCAGATTGACCCAGACGTCCCCTCACCCTCCCTTGTCCCTGACTGACCCAGAACCCCCTCACCCTCCCCTGTCCCAGACCTCCCATCACCCACCCCTGTCCCAGGCTGACCCAGAACCTTACTCACCCTCCCATGTCTCAGACTGACCCAGACCTCCCCTCACCCTCCCCTGTCCCAGACTGACCCAGAACCCCTCACCCTCCCGTGTCCCAGACTGACCCAGAACCACTCACCCTCCCCTGTCCCAGGCTGACCCAGACCTCCCGCACACTCCCCTATCCCTGACTGACCTAGAACCCCCTCACACTCCCCTGTCCCAGACTGAACCAGAACCCCCTCACCCTCCCGTGTCCCAGACTGACCCAGAACCACTCACCCTCCCCTGTCCCAGGCTGACCCAGACCTCCCGCACACTCCCCTATCCCTGACTGACCTAGAACCCCCTCATGCTCCCCGGTCCCAGACTGACCCAGACCCCCCTCACCCTCCCCTGTCCCAGACCTCCGCTCACCCTCACCTGTCCCAGACTGATCCAGAACCCCCTCACCCTCCCCTGTCCCAGACCTCCCATCACCCTCCCCTGTCCCAGACTGACCCAGAATCTTCCTCACTCTCCCATGTCCCAGACTGACCCAGACATCCCCTCACCCTCCCCTGTCCCAGACTGCCCCAGAACCCCCTCATCCTCCCATGTCCCAGACTTACCCAGTACCCCTCACCCTCCCCTGCCCCAGGCTGACCCAGACCTCCCGCACCCTCCCCTGTCCCAGAATGACCCAGAACCTCTCACCCTCCCCTGTCCAGGCTAACCCAGAACCCCCTCACCCTCCCCTGTCCCAGACTGACCCAGAACCCCCTCACCCTCCCCTGTCCCAGACTGACCCAGACCCCCCTCACCCTTCCCTGTCCCAGACTGACCCAGCAGCCCTCAAACTCCCCTTTCCCAGTTTGACCCAGAACCCCCTCGCCCTCCCCTGTCCCTGACTGACCTAGAACCCCCTCAACCTACCCTGTCCCAGACTAACCCAGAACCCCCTCACCCTCCACTGTCCCAGACTGACTCAGTCCTCCTCTCACACTTCCCTGTCCCAGACCTTCCCTCATCCTCCCCTGTCCCAGACTGACTCAGACCTCCCCTCACCCTCCCCTGTCCGAGACTGACCCAGAACCCCCCACACTCCCCTGTCCCAAACTAAACAAGAACCCCCTCACCCTCCCCTGTCCCAGACTGACCTAGAACCCCCTCACCCTCCCCTCTCCCAGACTGCCCAAGAACCCCCTCACCCTCCCCTGTCCCAGACTGACCCAGCAGCCCTCAACCTCCCCTTTCCCAGTTTGACCCAGAACCCCCTCACCCTCCCCTGTCCCTGACTGACCTAGAACCCCCTCAACCTACCCTGTCCCAGACTAACCCAGAACCCCCTCACCCTCCACTGTCCCAGACTGACTCAGGCCTCCTCTCACACTTCCCTGTCCCAGACCTTCCCTCATCCTCCCCTGTCCCAGACTGACTCAGACCTCCCCTCACCCTCCCCTGTCCCAGACTGCCCATGAACCCCCTCACCCTCCCCTGTCCAAGACTGACTCAGAAGCCCTCTCCTTCCCCTGTCCCAGGTTGATCCAGACCCCCCTCGCCCTCCCCTGTCCCTGACTGACCTAGAACCCCCTCAACCTCCCCTGTCCCAGACTGACCCAGAACCCCCTCACCCTCCCCTGTCCCAGACTGACTCAGGCCACCTCTCACCCTCCCCTCTCCCAGACCTTCCCTCACACTGCCCTGAGCCAGACTGACTCAGAACCCCCCTCACTCTCCCCTGTCCCAGACTGACTCAGAATCCCCTCACACTCCCCTGTCCCACACTGACTCAGGCCTCCCCTCAACCTCCCCTGTCCCAGACCTTCCCTCACCCTGCCCTGTCCCAGACTGACCCAGAACCCCTCACACTCCCCTGTCCCAAGCTATCCCAGAACCCCCTCACCCTCCCCTGTCCCAGACTGACCCAGACCCCCTCACCCTCCCCTGTCCCAGACTGACCTAGAACCCCCTCACGCTCCCCGGTCCCAGACTGACCCAGACCCCCCTCACCCTCCCCTGTCCCAGACTGATCCAGAACCCCCTCACCCTCCCCTGTCCCAACTGACCCAGAACCCCCTCACGCTCCCCGGTCCCAGACTGACCCAGACCCCCCTCACCCTCCCCTGTCCCAGACTGATCCAGAACCCCCTCACCCTCACCTGTCCCAGACTGACCCAGAACCCCCTCACCCTCCCCTGTCCTAGACCTCCCTTCACCCTCCCCTGTCCCAGACTGACCCAGAACCCGCTCACCCTCCCCTGCCCCAGGCTGACCCAGACCTCCCGCACCCTCCCCTGTCCCAGAATGACTCAGAACCTCTCACCCTCCCCTGTCCAGGCTAACCCAGAACCCCCTCACCCTCCCCTGTCCCAGACTGACCCAGACCTCCCCTCACACTCCCCTGTCCCAGACTGACCCAAACCTCTCCTCACCCTCCCCTGTCCCAGACTGACCCAGAACCCACTCACCCTCCCCTGTCCCAGACCTCCCATCACCCTCCCCTGTCCCAGACTGCCCCAGAACCCCCCCGCATCCTCCCCTGTCCCAGACTGCCCAAGAACCTTGCTCACCCTCCCCTGTCCCAGACTGCCCCAGAACCTTGCTCACCCTCCCCTGTCCCAGGCTGACCCAGAACCTTGCTCACCCTCCCCTGTCCCAGACTGCCCCAGAACCCCCTCACCCTACCGTGTCCCAGACTGACGCAGGACCTCTCGCCCTCCCCTGTCCCAGACTGACCCAGAAGCCCCTCACCCTCCCCTGTCCCAGACCTCCGCTAACCCTCCCCTGTCCCAGACTGATCCAGAACCCCCTCACCCTCCCCTGTCACAGACTGACCCATAACCCCCTCACGCTCCCCTGTCCCAGACTGACACAGAACTCTACTAACCCTCCCCTGTCCCAAACTGACGCAGACCTCCCCTCACCCTCCCCTGTCCCAGACTGCCCAAGAACCCCCTCACCCTCCCCTGTCCCAGACTGACCCAGTAGCCCTCACCCTCCCCTTTCCCAGGTTGACCCAGAACCCCCTCGCCATCCCCTGTCCCTGACTGACCTAGAACCCCCTCAACCAACCCTGTCCCAGACTGACCCAGAACCCCCTCACCCTCCACTGTCCCAGACTGACTCGGGCCTCCTCTCACACTTCCCTGTCCCAGACCTTCCCTCATCCTCCCCTGTCCCAGACTGACTCAGACCTCCCCTCACCCTCCCCTGTCCCAGACTGACCCAGAACCCCGCACCCTCCCCTGTCCCAAACTAAACAAGAACGCCCTCACCCTCCCCTGTCCCAGACTGACCTAGAACCCCCTCACCCTCCCCTCTCCCAGACTGACCCAGAACCCCCTCACCCTCCCCTATCCCAGACTGACCAGAACCCCACACCCTCCCCTGTCCCAGATTGACTCAGAACCGCCTCACCCTCCCCTGTCCCAGACTGACTCAGAACCCGCTCACCCTCCACTGTCCCAGACTGACCCAGAACCCGCTCAACCTCCCCGTCCCAGACTGACTCAGAAATCCACTCACCCTCCACTATCCCAGACTGACTCAGAACTCCTCACCCTCCTGTCCCAGACTGACCCAGACTTCCCCTCACGCTCCCCTGTCCCAGACTGACCCAGAACCCCCTCACCCTGTACCAGACCTCCGCTCACCCTCCCCTGTCCCAGACTGACCCAGAACCCCCTCACACTCCCCTGTCTCTGACTGACCCAGACCTCCCCTCACCCTCCCCTGTCCCAGACTGACTCAGGCCTCCTCTCACCCTCCGCTCTCCCAGACCTTCCCTCACCCTGCCCTGTGCCAGACTGACTCAGAACCCCCCTCACTCTCCCCTGTCCCAGACTGACTCAGAATCCCCTCACCCTCCCCTGTCCCAGACTGACTCAGGCCTCCCCTCACCCTCCCCTGTCCCAAACTAACCCAGAACCCCCTCACCCTCCCCTGTCCCAGACTGAAAAGAACCCCTCACCCTCCCCTGTCCCAGATTGACCCAGAACCCCCTCACTCTCCCCTGTCCCAGACTGACTCAGAACCCGCTCACCCTCCACTGTCCCAGACTGACCCAGAAACCCCTCACCCTTCCCGTCCCAGACTGACTCAGAACTCCACTCACCCTCCCCTGTCCCAGACTGACCCAGACTTCCCCTCACCCTCCCCTGTCCCAGACTGACCCAGAACCCGCTCACCCTCCCCTGTCCCAGACTGACCCAGACCACCCATCACCCTCCCCTGTCCCAGACTGACCCAGAACCTTCCTCACCCTACCCTGTCCCAGAATGACCCAGACCTCCCCTCACCGTCCCCTGTCCCAGACTGATCCAGAACCCCCTCACCCTCCCCTGTCCCAGACTGATCCAGAACCCCCTCACCCTCCCCTGTCCCAGACTGACCCAGAACCCCCTCACCCTCCCCTGTCCCAGACTGACCCAGAACCTTCCTCACCCTCCCCTGTCCCAGACTGACCCAGAACCCCCTCACCCTCCCCTGTCCCAAACGAACCCAGAACACCCTCACCCTCCCCTGTCCCAGACTGACCTAGAACCCCCTCACCCTCCCCTCTCCCAGACTGACACAGACCCCCTCACCCTCCACTGTCCCAGACTGACTCAGAACACCTCACCCTCCACTGTCCCAGACTGACACAGACCCCCTCACCCTCCACTGTCCCAGACTGACCCAGAAACCCCTCACCCTCCCCTCTCCCAGACTGATCCAGAACCCCCTCACCCTCCCCTGTCTCTGACTGACCCAGACCTCCCCTCACCCTCCCCTGTCCCAGATTGACCCAGACGTCCCCTCACCCTCCCTTGTCCCTGACTGACCCAGAACCCCCTCACCCTCCCCTGTCCCAGACCTCCCATCACCCACCCCTGTCCCAGGCTGACCCAGAACCTTACTCACCCTCCCATGTCTCAGACTGACCCAGACCTCCCCTCACCCTCCCCTGTCCCAGACTGACCCAGAACCCCTCACCCTCCCGTGTCCCAGACTGACCCAGAACCACTCACCCTCCCCTGTCCCAGGCTGACCCAGACCTCCCGCACACTCCCCTATCCCTGACTGACCTAGAACCCCCTCACACTCCCCTGTCCCAGACTGACCCAGAACCCCCTCACCCTCCCCTGTCCCAGACCTCCGCTCACCCTCACCTGTCCCAGACTGATCCAGAACCCCCTCACCCTCCCCTGTCCCAGACCTCCCATCACCCTCCCCTGTCCCAGACTGACCCAGAATCTTCCTCACTCTCCCATGTCCCAGACTGACCCAGACATCCCCTCACCCTCCCCTGTCCCAGACTGCCACAGAACCCCCTCATCCTCCCATGTCCCAGACTTACCCAGTACCCCTCACCCTCCCCTGCCCCAGGCTGACCCAGACCTCCCGCACCCTCCCCTGTCCCAGAATGACCCAGAACCTCTCACCCTCCCCTGTCCAGGCTAACCCAGAACCCCCTCACCCTCCCCTGTCCCAGACTGACCCAGAACCCCCTCACCCTCCCCTGTCCCAGACTGACCCAGACCCCCCTCACCCTTCCCTGTCCCAGACTGACCCAGCAGCCCTCAACCTCCCCTTTCCCAGTTTGACCCAGAACCCCCTCGCCCTCCCCTGTCCCTGACTGACCTAGAACCCCCTCAACCTACCCTGTCCCAGACTAACCCAGAACCCCCTCACCCTCCACTGTCCCAGACTGACTCAGGCCTCCTCTCACACTTCCCTGTCCCAGACCTTCCCTCATCCTCCCCTGTCCCAGACTGACTCAGACCTCCCCTCACCCTCCCCTGTCCCAGACTGACCCAGAACCCCCCACACTCCCCTGTCCCAAACTAAACAAGAACCCCCTCACCCTCCCCTGTCCCAGACTGACCTAGAACCCCCTCACCCTCCCCTCTCCCAGACTGCCCAAGAACCCCCTCACCCTCCCCTGTCCCAGACTGACCCAGCAGCCCTCAACCTCCCCTTTCCCAGTTTGACCCAGAACCCCCTCACCCTCCCCTGTCCCTGACTGACCTAGAACCCCCTCAACCTACCCTGTCCCAGACTAACCCAGAACCCCCTCACCCTCCACTGTCCCAGACTGACTCAGGCCTCCTCTCACACTTCCCTGTCCCAGACCTTCCCTCATCCTCCCCTGTCCCAGACTGACTCAGACCTCCCCTCACCCTCCCCTGTCCCAGACTGACCCAGAACCCCCCACACTCCCCTGTCCCAAACTAAACAAGAACCCCCTCACCCTCCCCTGTCCCAGACTGACCTAGAACCCCCTCACCCTCCCCTCTCCCAGACTGACCCAGAACCCCCTCACCCTCCCCTATCCCAGACTGACCAGAACCCCCGCACCCTCCCCTGTCCCAGACTGACTCAGAACTCCTCACCCTCCCCTGTCCCAGACTGACCCAGAACCCCCTCCCCCTCCCCTGTACCAGACCTCCGCTCACCCTCCCCTGTCCCAGACTGACGCAGAACCACCTCACCCTCCCCTTTCTCTGACTGACCCAGACCTCCCCTCAACCTCCCCTCAACCTCCCCTGTCCCAGACTGACCCAGAAGCCGCTCAACCTCCCCTGTCCCAGACCTCCCATCACCCTCCCCTGTCCCAGACTGACCCAGAACCTTCCTCACCCTCCCCTGTCCCAGACTGACCCAGAACTCCCCTCACCCTCCCCTGTCCCAGACTGCCCCAGAACCCCCTCACCCTCCCGTGTCCCAGACTGACCCAGAACCCCTCACCCTCCCCTGTCCCAGACTGTCCTAGAACCCCCTCACGCTTCCCGGTCCCAGACTGACCCAGAGCGCCCTCGCCCTCCCCTGTCCCAGACTGACCCAGAACCCCCTCACCCTCCCCTGTCCCAGACTGACCCAGAACCCCCTCACCCTCCCCTGTCCCAGACTGACCCAGACCCCCCTCACCCTCCACTGTCCCAGACTGACCCAGAAACCCGTCACCCTCCACTGTCCCAGATCTCCCCTCACCCTCCCCTGTCCCAGACTGACCCAGAAACCTCCTCACCCTCCCCTGTCCCAGACTGATGCAGACCTCCCCTCACCCTCCCCTGTCCCAGACTGCCCATGAACCCCCTCACCCTCCCCTGTCCAAGACTGACTCAGAAGCCCTCTCCTTCCACTGTCCCAGGTTGATCCAGACCCCCCTCGCCCTCCCCTGTCCCTGACTGACCTAGAACACCCTCAACCTCCCCTGTCCCAGACTGACCCAGAACCCCCTCACCCTCCCCTGTCCCAGACTGACTCAGGCCACCTCTCACCCTCCCCTCTCCCAGACCTTCCCTCACACTGCCCTGAGCCAGACTGACTCAGAACCCCCCTCACTCTCCCCTGTCCCAGACTGACTCAGAATCCCCTCACACTCCCCTGTCCCACACTGACTCAGGCCTCCCCTCAACCTCCCCTGTCCCAGACCTTCCCTCACCCTGCCCTGTCCCAGACTGACCCAGAACCCCTCACACTCCCCTGTCCCAAGCTATCCCAGAACCCCCTCACCCTCCCCTGTCCCAGACTGACCCAGACCCCCTCACCCTCCCCTGTCCCAGACTGACCTAGAACCCCCTCACGCTCCCCGGTCCCAGACTGACCCAGACCCCCCTCACCCTCCCCTGTCCCAGACTGACCCAGACCTCCCCGCATCCTCCCCAGTCCCAGACTGACCCAAAACCCCCTCACCCTCCCGTGTCCCAGACTGACCCAGAACCCCCTCACCCTCCCCTGTCCCAAACGAACCCAGAACCCCCTCACCCTCCCCTGTCCCAGACTGACCTAGAACCCCCTCACCCTCCCCTCTCCCAGACTGACACAGACCCCCTCACCCTCCCCTGTTCCAGACTGACCAGAACCCCTCACCCTCCACTGTCCCAGACTGACCCAGACTTCCCCTCAAACTCCCCTGTCCCAGACTGACTCAGAACACCTCACCCTCCCCTGTCCCAGACTGACCCAGACTTCCCCTCAAACTCCCCTGTCCCAGACTGACTCAGAACACCTCACCCTCCCCTGTCCCAGACTGACCCAGACTTCCCCTCAAACTCCCCTGTCCCAGACTGACCCAGAAACCCCTCACCCTCCCCTTTCCCAGACTGATCCAGAACCCCCTCACCCTCCCCTGTCTCTGACTGACCCAGACGTCCCCTCACCCTCCCTTGTCCCTGACTGACCCAGAACCCCCTCACCCTCCCCTGTCCCAGACCTCCCATCACCCACCCCTGTCCCAGGCTGACCCAGAACCTTACTCACCCTCCCATGTCTCAGACTGACCCAGACCTCCCCTCACCCTCCCCTGTCCCAGACTGACCCAGAACCCCTCACCCTCCCGTGTCCCAGACTGACCCAGAACCACTCACCCTCCCCTGTCCCAGGCTGACCCAGACCTCCCGCACACTCCTCTATCCCTGACTGACCTAGAACCCCCTCACACTCCCCTGTCCCAGACTGACCCAGAACCCCCTCACCCTCCCCTGTCCCAGACTGAACCAGACCCCCCTCACCCTACCCTGTCCCAGACCTCCGCTCACCCTCACCTGTCCCAGACTGATCCAGAACCCCCTCACCCTCCCCTGTCCCAGACCTCCCATCACCCTCCCCTGTCCCAGACTGACCCAGAATCTTCCTCACTCTCCCATGTCCCAGACTGACCCAGACATCCCCTCACCCTCCCCTGTCCCAGACTGCCCCAGAACCCCCTCATCCTCCCATGTCCCAGACTTACCCAGTACCCCTCACCCTCCCCTGCCCCAGGCTGACCCAGACCTCCCGCACCCTCCCCTGTCCCAGAATGACCCAGAACCTCTCACCCTCCCCTGTCCAGGCTAACCCAGAACCCCCTCACCCTCCCCTGTCCCAGACTGACCCAGAACCCGCTCACCCTCCCCTGTCCCAGACTGACCCAGACCCCCCTCACCCTCCCCTGTCCCAGGCTGACCCAGACCTCCCGCACACTCCCCTATCCCTGACTGACCTAGAACCCCCTCACACTCCCCTGTCCCAGACTGACCCAGAACCCCCTCACCCTCCCCTGTCCCAGACTGACCCAGAACCCCCTCACCCTCCCGTGTCCCAGACTGACCCAGAACCACTCACCCTCCCCTGTCCCAGGCTGACCCAGACCTCCCGCACACTCCCCTATCCCTGACTGACCTAGAACCCCCTCATGCTCCCCGGTCCCAGACTGACCCAGACCCCCCTCACCCTCCCCTGTCCCAGACCTCCGCTCACCCTCACCTGTCCCAGACTGACCCTGAACCCCCTCACCCTCCCCTGTCCCAGACTGACTCAGGCCTCCTCTCACCCTCCCCTCTCCCAGACCTTCCCTCACCCTGCCCTGTGCCAGACTGACTCAGAACCCCCCTCACTCTCCCCTGTCCCCCCTCACCCTCCCCTGTCCCAGACTGACTCAGGCCTCCCCTCACCCTCCCCTGTCCCAAACTAACCCAGAACGCCCTCACCGTCCCTGTCCCAGACTGACCTAGAACCCCCTCACCCTCCCCTGTCGCAGAGTGACCCAGAACCCCCTCACCCTCCCCTGTCCCAGACTGAAAAGCACCCCTCACCCTCCCCTGTCCCAGATTGACCCAGAACCCCCTCACTCTCCCCTGTCCCAGACTGACTCAGAACTCCACTCACCTTCCACTGTCCCAGACTGACCTAGAACCCCCTCACCCTCCCCTGTCGCAGAGTGACTCAGAACCCCCTCACTCTCCCCTGTCCCAGACTGACTCAGAACTCCACTCAC
Organism: Pristiophorus japonicus; assembly: GCF_044704955.1. NCBI lineage: Eukaryota > Metazoa > Chordata > Chondrichthyes > Pristiophoridae > Pristiophorus > Pristiophorus japonicus. Next base: position 2,830,453 of record NC_092005.1, read on the forward strand.
CTTCCACTGTCCCAGACTGACCTAGAACCCCCTCACCCTCCCCTGTCGCAGAGTGACTCAGAACCCCCTCACCCTCCACTGTCCCAGACTGACTCAGAACACATCACCCTTCCCGTCCCAGACTGACCCAGACTTCGCCTCACCCTCCCCTGTCCCAGACTGACCCAGAACCCGCTCATCCTCCCCTGTCCCAGACCTCCCATCACCCTCCCCTGTCCCAGACTGACCCAGAATCTTCCTCACTCTCCCATGTCCCAGACTGACCCAGACATCCCCTCACCCTCCCCTGTCCCAGACTGCCCCAGAACCCCCTCATCCTCCCATGTCCCAGACTTACCCAGTACCCCGCACCCTCCCCTGTCCCAGAATGACCCAGAACCTCTCACCCTCCCCTGTCCAGGCTAACCCAGAACCCCCTCACCCTCCCCTGTCCCAGACTGACCCAGACCCCCCTCACCCTCCCCTGTCCCAGACTGACCCAGACCCCCCTCACCCTTCCCTGTCCCAGACTGACCAAGAACAACCTCACCCGCCCCTGTCCCAGACTGACCCAGACCTCCCCTCACACTCCCCTGTCCCAGACTGACCCAGAACCCCCTCACCCTCCCGTGTCCCAGACTGACCCCTCACCCCCTCACCCTCCCCTGTCCCAGACCTCCCATCACCCTCCACTGTCCCAGGCTGACCCAGAACCTTGCTCACCCTCCCCTGTCCCAGACTGACCCAGACCTCCCCTCATCCTCCCCTGTCCCAGACTGCCCCAGAACCCCCTCACCCTCCCGTGTCCCAGACTGACGCAGAACCTCTCGCCCTCCCCCGTCCAAGGCTGACCCAGAACCCCTCACCCTCCCCTGTCCCAGGCTAACCCAGGACCCCCTCACCCTCCCCTGTCCCAGACTGACGGATACCCCCCTCACCCTCCCCTGTCCCAGACTGACCAAGAACCACCTCACGCTCCCCGGTCCCAGACTGACCCAGAACCCCCACACCCTCCCCTGTCCCAGACCTCCGCTAACCCTCCCCTGTCCCAGACTGATCCAGAACCCCCTCACACTCCCCTGTCACAGACTGACCCATAACCCCCTCACCCTCCCCTGTCCCAGACCTCCCCTCACCCTCCCCTGTCCCAGACTGCCCAAGAACCCCCTCACCCTCCCCTGTCCCAGACTGACCCAGTAGCCCTCACCCTCCCCTTTCCCAGGTTGACCCAGAACCCCCTCGCCATCCCCTGTCCCTGACTGACCTAGAACCCCCTCAACCAACCCTTTCCCAGACTGACCCAGAACCCCCTCACCCTCCACTGTCCCAGACTGACTCAGGCCTCCTCTCACACTTCCCTGTCCCAGACCTTCCCTCATCCTCCCCTGTCCCAGACTGACTCAGACCTCCCCTCACCCTCCCCTGTCCCAGACTGACCCAGAACCCCGCACCCTCCCCTGTCCCAAACTAAACAAGAACGCCCTCAACCTCCCCTGTCACAGACTGACCTAGAACCCCCTCACCCTCCCCTCTCCCAGACTGACCCAGAACCCCCTCACCCTCCCCTATCCCAGACTGACCAGAACCCCTCACCCTCCCCTGTCCCAGATTGACTCAGAACCCCCTCACCCTCCCCTGTCCCAGACTGACTCAGAACCCGCTCACCCTCCACTGTCCCAGACTGACCCAGAACCCCCTCAACCTCCCCGTCCCAGACTGACTCAGAAATCCACTCACCCTCCACTCTCCCAGACTGACTCAGAACTCCTCACCCTCCCCTGTCCCAGATTGACCCAGACTTCCCCTCACGCTCCCCTGTCCCAGACTGACCCAGAACCCCCTCACCCTGTACCAGACCTCCGCTCACCCTCCCCTGTCCCAGACTGACCCAGAACCCCCTCACACTCCCCTGTCTCTGACTGACCCAGACCTCCCCTCACACTCCCCTGTCCGAGACTGACCCAGAACCCGCTCAACCTCCCCTGTCCCAGAACCTTCCTCACCCTCCCCTGTCCCAGACTGACCCAGACCTCCCCTCACCCTCCCCTGTCCCAGACTGCCCCAGAACCCCCTCACCCTCCCGTGTCCCAGACTGACCCAGAACCCCTCACTCTCCCCTGTCCCAGACTGTCCTTGAACCCCCTCACGCTCCCCGGTCCCAGACTGACCCAGACCCCCCTCACCCTCCCCTGTTCCAGACTGACCCAGAACCCCCTCACCCTCCCCTGCCCCTGACCTCCGCTCACCCTCCCCTGTCCCAGACTGATCCATATCCCCCTCACCCTCCACTGTCCCAGACTGCCCCAGAACCCCCTCACCCTCCACTGTCCCAGACTGACCCAGAAACCCCTCACCCTCCACTGTCCCAGATCTCCCCTCACCCTCCCCTGTCCCAGACTGCCCATGAACCCCCTCAACCTCCCCTGTCCCAGACTGATTCAGAAGCCCTTTCCTTCCCCTGTCCCAGTTTTATCCAGACCCGCCTCACCCTCCCCTGTCCCTGACTGACCTAGAACCCCGTCAACCTCCCCTGTCCCAGACTGACCCTGAACCCCCTCACCCTCCCCTGTCCCAGACTGACTCAGGCCTCCTCTCACCCTCCCCTCTCCCAGACCTTCCCTCACCCAGCCCTGTGCCAGACTGACTCAGAACCCCCCTCACTCTCCCCTGTCCCCCCTCACCCTCCCCTGTCCCAGACTGACTCAGGCCTCCCCTCACCCTCCCCTGTCCCAAACTAACCCAGAACGCCCTCACCGTCCCTGTCCCAGACTGACCTAGAACCCCCTCACCCTCCCCTGTCGCAGAGTGACCCAGAACCCTCTCACCCTCCCCTGTCCCAGACTGAAAAGCACCCCTCACCCTCCCCTGTCCCAGATTGACCCAGAACCCCCTCACTCTCCCCTGTCCCAGACTGACTCAGAACTCCACTCACCTTCCACTGTCCCAGACTGACCTAGAACCCCCTCACCCTCCCCTGTCGCAGAGTGACTCAGAACCCCCTCACTCTCCCCTGTCCCAGACTGACTCAGAACCCCCTCACTCTCCCCTGTCCCAGACTGACTCAGAACCCCCTCACTCTCCCCTGTCCCAGACTGACTCAGAACTCCACTCACCTTCCACTGTCCCAGACTGACCCAGAACACATCACCCTTCCCGTCCCAGACTGACTCAGAACTCCACTCACCTTCCACTGTCCCAGACTGACTCAGAACACATCACCCTCCCCTGTCCCAGACTGACCCAGAACCCGCTCATCCTCCCCTGTCCCAGACCACCCATCACCCTCCCCTGTCCCAGACTGACCCAGAACCTTCCTCACCCTACCCTGTCCCAGACTGACCCAGACCTCCCCTCACCCTCCCCTGTCCCAGACTGACCCAGAACCTTCCTCACCCTCCCCTGTCCCAGACTGACCCAGGCCTCCCCGCATCCTCCCCAGTCCCAGACTGACCCAGGCCTCCCCGCATCCTCCCCTGTCCCAGACTGCCCCAAAACCCCCTCACCCTCCCCTGTCCCAGACTGACCCAGGCCTCCCCGCATCCTCCCCTGTCCCAGACTGCCCCAAAACCCCCTCACCCTCCCCTGTCCCAGACTGACCCAGAACCCTTCACCCTCCCGTGTCCCAGACTGACCCAGAACCCCCTCACCCTCCCCTGTCCCAGGCTGACCCATACATCCCGCACACTCCCCTATCCCTGACTGACCTAGAACCCCCTCACCCTCCCCTGTCCCAGACTGACCCAGAACCTCCTCACCCTCCCCTGTCCCAGACTGACCCAGAACCCCTCACCCTCCCCTGTCCCAGGCTAACCCAGAACCCCCTCACCCTCCCCTGTCCCAGACTGACCCAGACCCCCCTCACACTCCCCTGTCCCAGACTGACCTAGAACCCCCTCACGCTCCCCGGTCCCAGACTGACACAGACCCCCCTCACCCTCCACTGTCCCAGACCTCCCCTCACCCTCCCCTGTCCCTGACTGACCCAGAACCTCCTCATCCTCCCCTGTCCCAGACTGACGCAGACCTCCCCTCACTCACCCCTGTCCCAGACTGACCAAGAACCCCCTCACACTCTCCTGTCCCAGACTGACCCAGAAGCCCTCACCCTCCCCTGTCCCAGGTTGACCCAGACTCCCCTCGCCCTCCCCTGTCCCTGATTGGCCTAGAACCCCCTCACTCTAACCTGTCCCAGACTGACCAAGAACCCCCTCACCCTCCCCTGTCCCAGACTGACTCAGGCCTCCTCTCATCCTCCGTTGTCCCAGAGCTTCCCTCACCCTGCCCTGTCCCAGACTGACTCAGAACCCCACTCACCCTCCCCTGTCCCAGATTGACTCAGAATCCCCTCACCCTCCCCTGTCCCAGACTGACTCAGACCTCCCCTCCCCATCCCCTGTCCCAGACTGACCCAGAACCCCTCACCCTCCCCTGTCCCAAACTAACCCAGAACCCCCTCACCCTCCCCTGTCCCAGACTGACCTAGAACCCCCTCACCCTCCCCTGTCCCAGACTGACCCAGACTTCCCCTCAAACTCCCCTGTCCCAGACTGACCCAGAAACTCCTCACCCTCCCCTGTACCAGACCTCCGCTCACCCTCCCCTTTCCCAGACTGACCCAGAACCCCCTCACCCTCCCCTGTCTCTGACTGACCCAGACCTCCCCTCACCCTTCCCTGTCCCAGACTGACCCAGAACCCGCTCACCCTCCCCTGTCCCAGACCTCCCATCACCCTCCCCTGTCCCAGACTGACCCAGAACCTTCCTCACTCTCCCCTGTCCCAGAATGACCCTGACCTCCCCTCACCCTCCCCTGTCCCAGACTGACCCAGAACCCCCTCACCCTCCCGTGTCCCAGACTGACCCAGAACCCCTCACCCTCCCCTGCCACAGGCTGACCCAGACTTCCCGCAACCTCCCCTGTCTCTGTCTGATCTAGAACCCCCTCACCCTCCCCTGTCCCAGACTGACCCAGAACCCCCTCACCCTCCCCTGTCCCAGACTGACCTAGAACACCCTCACCCGCCCCTGTCCCAGACTGACCCAGACCTCCCCTCACCCTCCCCTGTCCCAGACTGACCCAGACCTCCTCTCACCCTCCCCTCTCCCAGACCTTCCCTCATCCTGCCCTGTGCCAGACTGACTCAGAACCACCCTCACTCTCCCCTGTCCCAGACTGATTCTGAATCCCCTCACCCTCCCCTGTCCCAGACTGACTCAGACCTCCCCTCACGCTCTCCTGTCCCAGACTGACCCAGAACCCCTCATACTCCCCTGTCCCAAACTAACCCAGAACGCCCTCACCCTCCCTGTCACAGACTGACCTAGAACCCGCTCACCCTCCCCTGTCATAGACTGACCCAGAACCCCCTCACCCTCCCCTGTCCCAGATTGACCCAGAACCCCTTCACCCTTACCTGTCCCAGACTGACCGAGAACCCCCTCACCCTCCCCTGTCCCAGACTGACCCAGAACCCCCTCACCCTCCCCTGTCCCAGACTGACCTAGAACACCCTCACCCGCCCCTGTCCCAGACTGACCCAGACCTCCCCTCACCCTCCCCTGTCCCAGACTGACCCAGACCTCCTCTCACCCTCCCCTCTCCCAGACCTTCCCTCATCCTGCCCTGTGCCAGACTGACTCAGAACCACCCTCACTCTCCCCTGTCCCAGACTGATTCTGAATCCCCTCACCCTCCCCTGTCCCAGACTGACTCAGACCTCCCCTCACGCTCTCCTGTCCCAGACTGATCCAGAACCCCTCATACTCCCCTGTCCCAAACTAACCCAGAACGCCCTCACCCTCCCTGTCACAGACTGACCTAGAACCCGCTCACCCTCCCCTGTCCCAGATTGACCCAGAACCCCTTCACCCTTACCTGTCCCAGACTGACCGAGACCCCCCTCATCTTCCCCTGTCCCAGACTGACCTAGAACCCCCTCACGCTCCCCGGTCCCAGACTGACCCAGAACCCCTTCACCCACCCCTGTCCCAGACCTCCCCTCACCCTCCCCTGTCCCAGACTGACGCAGACCTCCCCTCACCTCCCCTGTCCCAGACTGACCCAGACCCCCCTCGCCCTCCCCTGTCCCTGACTGACCTAGAACCCACTCACCCTACCCTGTCCCAGACTGACCCAGAACCCCCTCACACTCCACTGTCCCAGACTAACTCAGGCCTCCTTTCACACTCCCCTGTCCCAGACCTTCCCTCACCCTGCCCTGTCGCAGAATGACTCAGAACCCCCCTCACCCTCCCATGTCCCAGACTGACCAGAAACCCACACCCTCCCCTGTCCCAGATTGACTCAGAACCCGCTCACCCTCCACTGTCACAGACTGACCCAGAACCCCCTCACCCTCCCCGTCCCAGACTGACTCAGAACTCCTCACCCTCCCCGTCCCAGACTGACTCAGAACTCCTCACCCTCCCCGTCCCAGACTGACTCAGAACTCCTCACCCTCCCCGTCCCAGACTGACCCAGACTTCCCCTCACCCACCCCTGTCCCAGACTGACCCAGAACCTTCCTCACCCTCCCCTGTCCCAGACTGACCCAGGCCTCCCCGCATCCTCCCCTGTACTAGACCTCCGCTCACCCTCCCCTGTCCCAGACAAACCCAGAACCCCCTCGCCTCTCTCTGACTGACCCAGTCCTCCCCTCACCCTCCCCTGTCCCAGACTGACCCAGAACCACTCACCCTCCCCTGTCCCAGACTGCCCCAGAACTCCCCTCACCCTCCCGTGTCCCAGACTGACCCAGAACCCCTCACCCTCCTCTGTCCCAGACTGACCAAGAACCCCCTCACCCTCCCCTGTCCCAGACTGACCTAGAACCCCCTCACGCTCCCCGGTCCCAGACTGTCCCAGACCACCTCTCACCCTCCCCTGTCCCAGACTGATCCAGAACATCCTCACCCTCCCCTGTCCCAGACTGACCCAGAACCCCCTCACCCTCCACTGTCCCAGACCTCCCCTCACCCTCCCGTGTCCCAGACTGATCCAGAACCCTCCTCACCCTCCCCTGTCCCAGACTGACGCAGACCTCCCCTCACCCTCCCCTGTCCCAGACTGCCCATGAACCCCCTCACCCTCCCCTGTCCCAGACTGACCCAGAAGCCCTCTCCCTCCCCTGTCCCAGGTTGCTCCAGACCCCCCTCGCCCTCCCCTGTCCCCGACTGACCTAGAACCCCCTCACCCTCCCCTGTCCCAGACTGACCCAGTACCCCCTCACCCCCCCTGTCCCAAACTGACTCAGGCCTCATCTCACCCACCCCTCTCCCAGACCTTCCCTCATCCTGCCCTGTGCCAGACTGACTCAGAACCCCCCTCACTCTCCCCTGTCCCAGACTGACTCAGAATCCCCTCACCCTCCCCTGTCCCAGACCTCCCCTCACCCTCTCCTGTCCCAGACTGACCCAGAACCCCTCATACTCCCCTGTCCCAAACTAACCCAGAACGCCCTCACACTCCCTGTCCCAGACTGACCTAGAACCCCCTCACCCTCCCCTGTCCCAGACTGACCAGAACCCCTCACCCTACCCTGTCCCAGATTGACCCAGAACCCCCTCACCCTCCCCTGTCCCAGACTGACTCAGAACCCGCTCACCCTCCACTGTCCCAGACTGACCCAGAACCCCCTCACCCTCCCCGTCCCAGACTGACTCAGAACTCCACTCACCCTCCACTGTCCCAGACTGACTCAGAACACATCACCCTCCCCTGTCCCAGACTGACGCAGACCTCCCCTCACCCTCCCCTGTCCCAGACTGCCCATGAACCCCCTCACCCTCCCCTGTCCCAGACTGACCCAGAAGCCCTCTCCCTCCCCTGTCCCAGGTTGCTCCAGACCCCCCTCGCCCTCCCCTGTCCCCGACTGACCTAGAACCCCCTCACCCTCCCCTGTCCCAGACTGACCCAGTACCCCCTCACCCCCCCTGTCCCAAACTGACTCAGGCCTCATCTCACCCACCCCTCTCCCAGACCTTCCCTCATCCTGCCCTGTGCCAGACTGACTCAGAACCCCCCTCACTCTCCCCTGTCCCAGACTGACTCAGAATCCCCTCACCCTCCCCTGTCCCAGACCTCCCCTCACCCTCTCCTGTCCCAGACTGACCCAGAACCCCTCATACTCCCCTGTCCCAAACTAACCCAGAACGCCCTCACACTCCCTGTCCCAGACTGACCTAGAACCCCCTCACCCTCCCCTGTCCCAGACTGACTCAGAACCCGCTCACCCTCCACTGTCCCAGACTGACCCAGAACCCCATCACCCTCCCCGTCCCAGACTGACTCAGAACTCCACTCACCCTCCACTGTCCCAGACTGACTCAGAACACATCACCCTCCCCTGTCCCAGACTGACCCAGACTTCCCCTCACCCTCCCCTGTCCCAGACGGACCCATCCCTCACCCTCCCCTGTTCCAGATCTCCGCTCACCCTCCCCTGTCCCAGACTGACCCAGAACCCCCTCATCCTCCCCTCTCTCTGACTGACCCAGACCTCCCCTCACTCTCCCCTGTCCCAGACTGACCCAGAACCCGCTCACCCTCCCCTGTCCCAGACCTCCCATCACCCTCCCCTGTCCCAGACTGACCCAGAACCTTCCTCACCCTACCCTGTCCCAGACTGACCCAGACCTCCCCTCACCCTCCCCTGTCCCAGACTGACCCAGAACCTCTCACCCTCCCCTGTCCCAGGCTGACCCAGACCTCCCGCACCCTCCCCTGTCTCTGACTGACCTGGAGCCCCCTCACCCTCCCCTGTCCCAGGCTAACCCATAACCCCCTCACCCTCCCCTGTCCCAGACTGACCCAGACGCCCCTCATCCTCCCCTGTCCCAGACTGACCTAGAACACCCTCACCCGCCCCTGTCCCATACTGACCCAGACCTCCCCTCACCCTCCACTGTCCCAGACTGACCCAGAACCCCTCACCCTCCCCTGTCCCAGACTGACCTAGAACCCCCTCACCCTCCCCTGTGCCAGACTGACCCAGACCTCCCCTCACCCTCTCCTGTCCAGACTTCCTGAAAGATTTTGGTAAGCAGCCGCACAAGAAGCATAATTCCTGCTACAATCCATGTCCATTTTTCCTCTCGTGAGCACTCGCCTTGCATTGTTTGAAGGTCTCGTGTCAGATTCCTGAGAGCTTTCAATCTGCACATCTGTGTTGGTTCTAATGGGGGAAGACCCTGTGAGGCGGCATCTTTAGCTGCCTGGTCGGCTAGGGCATTTCCCTGTGCTTCCGCAGTATTTTCCTTGGTATGGGCCTCACACTTCAGGATGGACACTTCCTGAGGTAATTGTATGGCCTCTTGTAAGTCTCAGACTTCTTTTCCATTTCAGATAGGTGTACCAGCAGCAGTGAGGAATCCTCTTTTCCGCCATAACAGACCAAAGTCGTGAGCGACTCCAAAAGCATAACGCGAATCTGTGTAGACATTAGCTGTCTGTCCTTCTGCTCTTCGACATGCTTCTGACAGGGCCCATAACTCGGCCTGTTGTGCTGACATTCCTGAGGGTATACATCCTTTTTCCACTACCTCATATAAGGTTGTAACTGCCCATCCTGCTTTTCTGGTACCATTTTCAACAAAGGAGGAACCATCTGTAAACAGGATGAGGTCTGGGTTGTGCAGAGGCTCCTCTGCTGCTAAGGCTGCTTCTTCTGTTTCTTTTAAAATCTCCACGCAGTCATGCTCTTCACATTCTCCCTGCTCTTGATCCCTCGATTCTGACATCGGGAGCATAGTTGCGGGATTAACCGGGCTGGCCCGGACGATATGGAGATTAGGAGCTTCCAAAACTGCTTTCCAGCGAGTCCATCTAGCTGCCGTCGCCTGAGACATTCCTTTCAAAGACAGCAAAGCGTGTACAGTGTGGGGACACGTGACAATCAGCTTTTGGTCGAGGACGAGACCCGCAGTGATCATTACCGCTCGACATGTAGCTTCCATGGCCCTTAGGCAACTTCCCCTTCCGAGGGCATACATTTTTGCCGAATAATAGCCAATAGGTCTTTGTCGATCCCCATGTTCTTGTGTCAGTATAGCTGTCATGTATCCTTCTTTCTAATGGACAAACGGTAAATGGCTTACCACTGTCGGAGATTCCCAGAGCCGGTGCTGAACACAAAACCTTTTTCAAACTCAGGAAGGCCTCTTGCTGTTCCTTAGTGAGGGTGATGGCTTCTTTAGAGGCACGTTTCCCCTTTAAAATATCAGTGGCTGAGCAAGCTGCATGAAGGAGTCAATCCAATTCCTGTTAAAGTTACACAATCCCAAAAAAGACCTTAGTTCCTGAATAGTGGTGGGTTTTTTAGCAGCCCGAATGGCTGCAGTTCTCTCCAAGGTAAGTTCTCTCTTTCCTTCTGAAATCTTTTGTCCAAGTTATATACCTCTTCTTGGGATATTTTTGCTTTGTCGATGCTGGCTTTATGTCCTTTCAGCCAAAGATGGTCCAGCAAAGCTCGTAAATCTTGTTCATGCTGTTCTTCCGTGTTTGACGCGAGCAGGATATCGTCTACATATTGGATGACTGTGGATGACAGAGGAGGTAATTCTCGCAAATGGCTTTGTAAAGTCATGTCGAATACCGTAGGGCTGTTGTGGAATCCCTGCGGTAACCGGGTCCAAGTATATTGTTGTCCTTGTACAGTGAAAGCAAACCACTGTTGAACCTCCGGTGCCAGAGGCACCGACCAAAATCCGTTGGCCATATCTATAACCGAGAAATATTTATGTTCCGGTTTGAGAGCATTAAAAATGGTGGAGGGATCCGCGACCAAAGGAGCTTTTGTGATCAATAGACTGATTAGCTTTCCTATAATCGACAGTCAAACGCCAAGTTTCATTAGATTTCTGTACCGGCCACACGGGGACATTGGAGGAGCTATGCGTTTTAATAAGCACCCCTTGTTTCTCCAATTGCTGAATAACCAGTAAGATTCCCGCGGTTGGACTGATGGGATACTATTTAGTGCATGGAGGCTTGGTCCCGGTAAATGACGTAGGCTCCAGCTGGAGTAGACCACAATCGTTCTTATCTTTCGTCCATATCGGGTGTTCCTTCAAATCTTCTTTCTTCAAAGTTCTCATTGACCATGTCACCCGACCATCCTCGAAATGCAATGATGAATCTACTTGGATTAGAACGTCCATTCCCAAAAGGGGTTGATCTACTGGGCCTATCCAGACCGGCGTCATTAGTTCATGTGGACCCAGCCCTATAAGTACCCGTGTTGTCCTTTTAATTTCCATTTTATGGCCCCCAACTCCAGAGGCTGTACGTGCCCTACCATCCAACGACAAAAAGTCTCCATATTGTAGGGGTAAGCATGTTAATTCCACCCCTGTGTCTAAAAGACAGTACACATCCTTATCGCCCATCCTCACAGTTATATATAGCCCATCTCCTCTTTGTTGTATTAGTGTGAGGAAGTCGATCAGGGTGGGCTCTAATTGTATTTTGCTATCCCAAGTAACTCCTTCTGTTGTTGTATTGCCAGTCGCTTAAATGCCTCTATGAGGTTGTTATCTTTGACAAGCCTGGTTTGTTGGCTGAATTGTATCCCTGGCTGCGTCCTCTTCCCCGGCCACGACCTTGCTGTTTTGCTTTGCAAGTCTTGGCCCAGTGACCTTCTTTCCCACAATAATGAAATTTTCCAGGTAATTTTCCTAATAACTGTTTATCGGAATCCTGGGATTTCCATCCGATAGCCTGTACAGCTCGGACTTTAGCTCCCATATCCCGATGTAACTGGTTACATCGATCCACCAATGCTGCAAAGGTAGTTTCTCTCCCTTCCCAGTCCGCTAAAACTACCTCAAGCATTTTGGACAGTTCTGGCTTTAGACCTATCAAGAAAGCTGCTTTCAGGGGTTCAAACACTTGTTCATACATTTCCTCATCCGTATTATTCATAGCCGAATGTTCTCGCCACATGCATCTAAACCGCTCGTCATACTCCCGGACCTCCTCTGTTCCTTTCTGTTGGCAGGCTGCAATTTTTCCCCTGTCTGTCTTAGCTGGATTGAAGGCTTGCAGCTAGTGTTTAATCGCCTCCCATCCTGCGTTTAATTCTTGTTCATCCTGCCCCAAAGCTGCTTCTACCTTGTCGTGCAATTTTCTTCTCTGTGTTTTTGGCACCATTATGGTCAAAATTTGCACTCCGTCCCAGGGATGAAGTTGATATATATTTCTTAAGCGGTCCAATTGGTCCCACGTTTTTACTCCCCCTTTCTTTGGTTTGGGCAATTCCTTGGACCATTTATCAATTTTCTCTGGCTCAGCCGGATCATGAACTAAATATTCTGCATACACCCTTTTCCTCGTTTTTTTGGTTCCACCCTCATCCGCAGTCTCTTCCGATTTGACGACAACTCGTCTTTTTTTAAATGGGGTAAAGCATACACCAAATTCTTCATCCTCTGACCCTGTATCGTCAGAGGATTCAGAATCCGTATCTATTCCTCGATCGTGTCTTCGGGTTAGCGCTTTTAATTTATCCAAACATGGGTACCCTGGGAATTGACCGATACATTTTCCTTTTCCTATTACTGTCTCCTTGACCTAATGATTATTTCCATTCTTTAATATCACCTTTAAGATCTTTAACTTCTGCTTCAAGTTCAAGTTTTTCTGTCGGAGCTGTGCACAAACAGCTTGCAATTGGTCCTTTGTACTGGTCAGTTGGGAACGCATTATAATTTCATTCTGCTTTCGGATCTTTCCATTACGGCTAGGAACCTTCCAGTTCGTTCTTTATTTTTCATACGGGTCGTTTTTCCCCAGACCCTTTTACTCTCGTCCAAGGACCATTGTCCTTTGGAGGTTCCTTACTTTTGATCGATCTTAATACAGATTTTAGATAAGTCGAATTGTTGCTCTATGTATTCTTTCAACTGTTGGAGGATTTCATCTATCGAAACCTCAGCTGGTGCCTGCCCACCTTTAACAGTTGTAGGCAATTCTTTGCTCTTATCTCCTGCTGCCATAATACTGATATCTTTACTGGGGTCTCGAGTCGTAGGCTTTCCAGCCGATTAGTGGGTCGGTGAGTAATTTACTAACACACCACCCAAGTTAGACATCTATGGGACCTCGAGCCGACTACCAACTGGAGGGTTCGCAAACCGGCGGCTTTCGGAATTGCGTAGAAGGAGAGGCGAATTTAGACTTTTGATCGAGGACTTTTATAAAGAGGAGTCCTTACTTCAGTATGTAGGTCAGATGTCCAAAATTCAGTTTCTTCCTTCAGTGATCCTTTTGGTGACGCCAAAATTGTTAGATCTCTTAATTTCCAATGAAATACGTACTCCAATTGTAGTTTTACTGTAACTTTATTTTGGCAGCAGCAACAAGCTTCTGGCTTTAAGCCAGGCCTTTGTCCTTCTGAGACCACATGGTGAAAATGGGTGTACTTATACCTGGTTCAATTTACAGAAAAGAACTCGCCTCCTTTGACCTTATTGCCTCAATTGATATATTCTTAACCCCGAATTGGCTCACTGTCAAAGGTCCTGAAATGTCAAGTTGATTGATGACTTAATGCAATGTGTTCAGTCACATGTCGACATGGGAGTCTGTGTTTTCTCAACCTGTCTCAATGCAGCCTGTTTGAATTCTCGATCAGGATGTTAGCCTGGACGAGGACACTGATGTTGCTACATCTGTCCTCCCAGGGGAGTTGCAGAATCTTGCAGAGACATCTACATTTAATACGATCAAGGCTGATCCGATCATGGACTAGGGCCCACGCCCCATTACCCCTTATTCACTTATCGGTTCAGAAACTGTCGATCTGTGTCTTAAATTTATTCAATGTCCCAGGTTCCTCAGCTCTCTGAGGAAGCGAATTCCACAGATTTACAACCCTGTGAGAGAAGAAATTCCTCCTCATCTCCGTTTTAAATATGCGACACCTTAATCTAAGATTATGCCCCCTAGTTCTAGTCTCCCCTATCAGTGGAAACATCCTCTCTCCATCCTTCTTGTCAAACCCCATTATAATCTTACACGGTTTGATAAATTACCTCTCTTTTTTCTGAATTCCAATGTGTAGAGACTCAACCTCCTCAACCTTTTCTCATCAGTCAACCCCCTCATCTCCGGAATCAACCTAGTGAACCTTCTCCGAACTGCCTCCAAAGCAAATATATCCTTTTGTAAATATGGAAACCAAAACTGCATGCAGTATTCCAGGTGTGGCCTCACCAATAACCTGTATAACTGTAGCAAAATTTCCTTGGTTTTATCCCCTTTGCAATAAAGGCCAAGACTCCATTGGCGTTCCTGATCACTTGCTGTACCTGCATACTAAACTTTTGTGTTTCATGCATAAGTACCTCCAGGTCCCGCTGTAATGCAGCACATTGCCATATTTCTCCATTTAAGTAACAACTTGCTCTTTGATTTTTTGTGCCAAAGTGCATGACCTCTCACTTTCCAACATTATACTCCATCTGCAAAAATTTGCCCACTCACTTAGCCATTCTATGTCCTCTTGCAGATTCTGTGCCCTCCTCACACATTGCTTTTCCTCCCATCTTTGTAACGTCAGCAAACTTGGTGAGGTTACACTCTGTCCCTTCTTCAAAATCGTTAACATAGATTGCAAATAGTTGGGGTCCCAGCCACGATCCCTGCGGCAGAGACAGCATGGATTTATGAAGAGGAAGTCATATTTGACAAATTTGCTGGAATTCTTTGAGGATGTAACGAACAGGGTGGATAAAGTGGATGTGTTGCATTTGGAATTCCAGTCGGCATTTGACACTAATTAATGATTCCCAAACAGTGAATGAACCATTTATCCCAACTCTCTGTTTTCTGTTAGTTAGCCAATCCTCAATCCATGCTAATATATTACCCTCAACCCCGTGAACTTTTATCGTGTGCAGTAACCTTTTATGTGGCACCTTGTCAAATGCCTTCTGGAAGTCAAAATACACCACATCCACTTTATCCACCCTGTTCGTTACATCCTCAAAAAATTCCAGCAAATTTGTCAAACATGAGTTCCTCTTCATAAATCCATGCTGTCTCTGCCTGACCAAATTATGCTTTTCCAAATGCCCTGCGACTGCTTCTTTAATAATGGACCCCCACATTTTCCCAACCACATATGTTACGCTGACTGGTCTATAGTTTCCTGCTTTTTGTCTGCCTCCTTTTTCACTGAGTGTGGTTCTCAGTCCCTGAGTCAGAGCTGCCGATCAAGCCCGCCCGGACGGGCAACACGGCGTGTGGCCCCTGGGCAAAGCGGCTCTCAGGGCCCCGGGCAGCACGGCGTGGGTTCCCCGGGCAACGCAGCTCTCGGAGCCCCGGGCAGCACGGCGTGGGTTCCCCGGGCAACGCAGCTCTCGGAGCCCCGGGCAGCACGGCGTGCGTTCCCCGGGCAACGCTGCTCTCAGGGCCCCTGCTGCACGGCCTGCGGCTCTCGGGCAACGCGGCTCTCGGGCAACGCAGCTCTCGGGGCCCCGGGCAGCACGGCCTGCGGCTCTCGGGCAACGCGGCTCTCGGGCAACGCAGCTCTCGGGGCCCCGGGCAGCACGGCGTGGGTTCCCCGGGCAACGCAGCTCTCAGGGCCCCGGGCAGCACGGCGTGCATTCCCCGGGCAACGCAGCTCTCAGGGACCCGGGCAGCACGGCGTGGGTTCCCCGGGCAACGCAGCTCTCAGGGCCCCTGCTGCACGGCGTGCGTTCCCCGGGCAACGCAGCTCTCAGGGCCCCGGGCAGCACGGCCTGCGGCTCTCGGGCAACGCGGCTCTCGGGCAACGCAGCTCTCGGGGCCCCGGGCAGCACGGCGTGGGTTCCCCGGGCAACGCAGCTCTCAGGGCCCCGGGCAGCACGGCGTGGGTTCCCCGGGCAACGCAGCTCTCAGGGCCCCTGCTGCACGGCGTGCATTCCCCGGGCAACGCAGCTCTCAGGGCCCCGGGCAGCACGGCGTGGGTTCCCCGGGCAACGCAGCTCTCAGGGCCCCTGCTGCACGGCGTGGGTTCCCCGGGCAACGCAGCTCTCAGGGCCCCGGGCAGCACGGCGTGGGTTCCCCGGGCAACGCAGCTCTCAGGGCCCCGGGCAGCACGGCGTGCGTTCCCCGGGCAACGCAGCTCTCAGGGCCCCGGGCAGCACGGCGTGGGTTCCCCGGGCAACGCAGCTCTCAGGGCCCCGGGCAGCACGGCGTGGGTTCCCCGGGCAACGCAGCTCTCAGGGCCCCGGGCAGCACGGCGTGCGTTCCCCGGGCAACGCAGCTCTCAGGGACCCGGGCAGCACGGCGTGGGTTCCCCGGGCAACGCAGCTCTCGGGGCCCCGGGCAGCACGGCGTGGGTTCCCCGGGCAACGCAGCTCTCAGGGCCCCGGGCAGCACGGCGTGGGTTCCCCGGGCAACGCAGCTCTCGGGGCCCCGGGCAGCACGGCGTGGGTTCCCCGGGCAACGCTGCTCTCAGGGACCCGGGCAGCACGGCGTGGGTTCCCCGGGCAACGCAGCTCTCAGGGACCCGGGCAGCACGGCGTGGGTTCCCCGGGCAACGCTGCTCTCAGGGACCCGGGCAGCACGGCGTGGGTTCCCCGGGCAACGCAGCTCTCAGGGCCCCGGGCAGCACGGCGTGGGTTCCCCGGGCAACGCTGCTCTCAGGGACCCGGGCAGCACGGCGTGCGGATCTCGGGCAACGCAGCTCTCAGGGACCCGGGCAGCACGGCGTGGGTTCCCCGGGCAACGCGGCTCTCGGGGCCCCGAGTCAGGTTCCACTCCCGGCACCAGCAAACCCCAGGGGCAGCACCTCCCCCACACCAGGAAAACAACAACTTGCGTTTATACAGCAGGCCCAGCAATTCCCAGCCGCTCTGTATCAGGGTGGGCGCTGGATGTGGAAGTCCCTCCCTGGCCTCCTGTGTGGGTCTGTTTGTTGCATCACTTTGAGCTGGATGGAGAGGGGGGAGAAGCTGCTGGGTTTCACCCCCGGTAATTCTGGGCCCAGTGGGACCAACAGTTTACCATGTGGGCCTGTCGAGGGATGTGGGTTCCCTTCCCTGAAGTACAGCAGTGACCCAGATGTTTTTTTACGACATTCCAGCAGCTTTCATGGTCACTTTTTTCTCGTGCCGGCCCCACAAATGACCAGATTTATTCAGCTCAATTTCACAACCTGCCTTTGTGTTTTTGTGGGTTCTCTCTCACACTCCCTTTTTCCTGTTTGAAATTCACTTCACAGGGTGTTAAAAGGGGAGGATTTCTAGAATGGAAGCTCAAACCAAACATCACCTCAAGATCTGACAGTAAATCGATCCATTCGAACTGGAAGATCAACAGCTTTTGATCATGGAAGCAGAAGGCACCATTCACAGTGGGGAGAAACTATACACGTGCTCTGTTTGTGGACAAGGCTTCAGCCAATCATCCAACCTGGAGAGACACAAATGCAGTCACATTGGGGAGAAACCATTTAAATGTGGGGACTGTGGGAAAAGATTCAACTACCTGTCCCAGCTGGAAACGCATCATCGAATTCACACCGGGGAGAGGCCGTTCACCTGCTCCGACTGTGGGAAGGGATTCACTCGGTAATCCCACCTGCTGATACACCAGCGAGTTCACACTGGGGTGAAGCCATTCATCTGCTGCGACTGTGCGAAAGGATTCATGACATCATCCGACCTGCGGACACATCAGCGAGTTCACACTGGGGAGAGTCCGTTCACCTGCTCTCAGTGTGGGAAGGGATTCACTCAGCCATCCCACCTGTTGACACACCAGCGTGTTCACACTGGGGAGAGGCCGTTCACCTGCTCCGAGTGTAGGAAGGGATTCACTCAGTCATCTAACCTGCTGGCACACCAGCGAGTTCACACTGGGGCAAGGCCATTCACCTGCTCCAACTGTGGGAAGGGATTCACTGAATTATCCTACCTGCTGACACATCAGCGAGTTCACACTGGGGAGAAACCTTTTAAATGTTCTCACAGTGAGAAGAGTTTTAAAAGCAAACAGTATCTCCTGACACACCAGCGAGTTCACACTGGGGAGAGACCTTTTAAATGTTCTCACAGTGAGAAGAGTTTTAAAAGCAAACAGTATCTCCTGACACACCAGCGAGTTCACACTGGGGAGAGACCTTTTAAATGTTCTGACTGTGAGAAGAGTTTTAAAAGCAAACAGTACCAGCTGAGACACCAGCGAGTTCACAAGTGACTACAGCGATTGGATTCTACGATTATTGCTGCTGTTAATCACATCCCGGACTGAATCGTGTTCATTCTGATAGTTGGGGTTTTAACTCCTGTAACGCTGGTGTTAATAACTCTATCTAGACACACAAATTAGTTTTGCTTTCAACACATTGCTGTGGAATTTTGTCTTTGCCACCTGAATGTTTAGCATAACCTGACTGGAGCTGAGAAAGGACAATCTGGGGGAAGGATCTTACAGGGGGAACAGAACTTCAGCCTGGACACAGTCCTTCAGGGCCACACTGAGAGGGACAAGCAGCACTTTAGTCTTTCTCATCTCTCTTCACTGACAGCAAAGTTGCCATGAGGGTTAATCCTGACACGTGTACATTCCAGATGATACCACCCAAGGGTGATTAAAGAAATGGGATGGGCGCTCTGTCAGCCCCTTGCCCATATCTCCAACAGCTCAGTAGAGTCATGGGTTGTTCCCTGAGATTAGAAGGCAGCACATGTAGTTCCCGTTTTCCAAATTGGGGACAAATCTGAGCCAGGGAATAAACACCCATCAACGTGACCTCGATCACCAGGAAGATGCTCGAACAGATCCTGAGAGGTGATGTTTTCATGCGGAAAATGAAGGGGCCATTAGAGCTACTGAACATGGCTTCCTCAAAATAAGGTCACATCTTACAAACTAGCTTGAGTTAGTGAAGTAATGGTTAGGTTGGTGGATGGGGGGAATCCGGTTGACATTGTCTACCTTCGGGCTGTCAAACGCATTTTCTATGGTGGGCCTGATCCGATATCCTGGCACTTGGCGTGGACCACATTCAGAAAAAGCTATTAAAATAGGAATAAATGAAGATAAACCATATCAGAATTTACATTTAGATTTTATTTACTGGTGATGCTCTCAATTCCTACCAACTCTTAGCTTGAACATTGGTGAACTAACCCTGCTCAAACCATAACCACAACGATATCGGTGCATTGTTCTGCCTGTGACACAAGGCTGTGTCACTGTCACACACAGGTAGTGTTTCCTTGTTTCACATCTCCAAACAAAGACCATCTCTTTACACATGCCTGCTGCAATTGTGTAGAAAAGGTATGAGCAAGGACCTGAAGCTTATTAAAAGACACACATTTCAATACAACAAACGTTACACTGGGAGAAATGTTCAGTTAAACATATGAAATAGGAGTAGGATATTTGGACCCTCGAGCCTGCTTTTACGAGAGGAATAGCCCAGCTTAATCACACGAAGCAAATGTGTACCTTATCAAGTCATGGCCATAAACCCTTGTTCATCAGTGATGACTTTGTCCACTACTTTCTCACGGGAAACCAATTCTGTCTTTTCTTATTTTCATATTGATTCGTAGAACCATTTTATTAACCCTTTCATGATTCTTCCACCTACATTCACACCAATTCCCTGCCCTGTCCCCATAACCCTTTACTCCCTTATCACTCAAAAATCTATCTATCTCTGCCTTAATTATATTCAAAGACCCAGCCTCCACACCTCTCTCAGGCAGAGAATTCCATAGATTTACAACCCTCAGAGAAGAAATTCCTCATCTCCGTTTCAAATGGGTGGCCACTTATTGTAAGATATGTCCACAAGTTTTAGTTTCCCCTGAGTTGAAATATCCTTCCTGCATCCACCTTGTCGAGCCCCCTCATTATCTTATAAGTTTCGATAAGATCACCCCTGATTCTTCTGAGCTCCACTGTGTATAGGCCCAACCTACTCAACGTATCTTCATAAATCAACCCCGTCATCTCTGGAATCAACGTAGTGAACTTTCTCTGAACAGCCTCCAATGCAAGTATACCCTTCCTTAAATATGGAGACCAAAATACGGAGTCCATTACAGGCAAAATGCCAAGCAAACCAGCAGCACACTGGCAACTGAACAGTGTCTCATCGGCCTACAGGCTTTTCTTAAATCGATTTGCTGAGAGGATATAAACTTAAACCAGGTTTGCAGGCGTGTTGCTCTATTCACATATTAAAGGTGGAAGAGATGCTGTGGGACACATGCTAAGTCCAGTAGCTGAAAGTGATTAACAGACTGGGCTTAGTTTTTAGTCATCCCGGGCGTGTTACCAATACCAGCAAAATCGAAGCCCATGAATAACATGGACAGTGGCAGCATGGATTTGAAAGTGGCTAAGTGACACAAACAGACTAGTGGTGAACGGTTGTTTTTCTGACTGGAGGAAGTGGTGTTCCCCAGGAGTCGTTACTGAGTATACTGCTTTTCTTGATCTATATTAATGACTTAGACTTGGGTGTACAGGGCACAATTTCCAAACTTGCAGATGAAACAAAACTTGGAAGGATCGTGAACACTGAGGAGGATAGTGATAGACTTCAGAAAGAAATATAGGCTGGTGGAATGGGCAGACATGTGGCAGCCTAAATTTAACATGGAAGAGTTAAAAGTGATAAATTTTGTTCAGAAGAGGAGAGGCAATATAAACTAAAGGGTACAATTTTAAAGGGGTGCGTGAACAGAGAGACCCAGGAGTATATGTGCACCAATCACTGAAGGTGGCAGCACAGGTTGAGAAAGCGATTGCAAAGACTTCCGGGATCCTAGGCTTCATGAATAGAGGTATAGAAGTGTGGATATTATGATCGACTTGCATACAATATTGTTTCGGTCTCAATTGGAGGATTGTGTCCAATTCTGGGCACCGCATTTTAGTAATTATGTGAAGGCTTTGGCGAGGATGCAGAAAAGATTTACGAGAATGATTCCAGGGATGAGAGACTTCATTTATGTGGATAGTCTGGAGAAGCTGGGGTTGTTCTCCTCAGAACAGAGAATATTGCGAGGAGATTTGACAGAGGTGTTCAAAATCATGAGGGGTCTGGACAGAGTCGATAGAAACTGTGCCCATTGGCAGTAGGGCCGAGAACCAGAGGACATAAATTTAAGATGATTAACAAAAGAACCAAAGGCAACATAAGAAAAATATTTTTTACGTAGCTAGTGGTTAGGATCTGGAATGCACTGCCTGAAAGGATGGTGGAGGCAGACTCAATCACGGCTTTCGAAAGGGAATTAGATAAGTACCAGAAAGAGAGAAATCTGCAGGGCTATGGGGAAAGGGAGGGGGAGTGGGATTAGCTGAATCTTTTGCAGATAGCCAGCATGGGCTCAATGGGTCATTGGCCTCCTTCCGAGCTATAACCGTCTCTGATTCTAAGATGATGAAAAACCTGTTGCCCAGGATGCTCCATCTCCCGGGCACTGGGACCGAGTTGGGAGCAGAGACCCTGAAGCCCCACCCACTCTCTGTTCCTGAACCAAGATGGCCACGCATGAACCCTGACCCCGCCCTGCGCAAGATGGCGGCCAGTGACCCCGCTCACCTGGGACTGTCGGCTCTAATTCGGGGCCTGATGCCGACACCGGGTGTTGACAGAGCTTCCCAGCCCACCCATGGGTCCTAATCCTGCCCTGCGGCCACAATCCCCTCCTGT
This sequence comes from Pristiophorus japonicus, assembly GCF_044704955.1. NCBI lineage: Eukaryota > Metazoa > Chordata > Chondrichthyes > Pristiophoridae > Pristiophorus > Pristiophorus japonicus. The sequence continues at coordinate 2,852,100 of NC_092005.1, forward strand.
CTCCCCGAACTGCCTGTCCGACCGAAGTCCGCCTCCACTGCCTGCGCAGACAGTGAGGGAGATGCAGACTCGGCCCTGCCCACTGGGGGCCGCAAGCCCCGCCCGCTGAGCCAACCCCGCCCCTCGCACACTCCGATTGGTTGAAGGACCAACCGCCTGGTCGGTCCTCCAGCCCTGCACTGCGCTCTTCGCTCTTCCTATTGGTCGCGAGGCACGTCAATCTGTCGGGCAGTGTGAGCTGACATGCGTGGTGGGTGGGAGGGAGGGAGCGGGTTAATGAACCCCGGTGGTGGGGCGGGGGGGTCGCGGGCCTCACTCAGCCCGAGTGGTGGCCCAGGCCGCACCCGAGAGAAAACACTCCACATCATCCGCTTCACACACCCGCTGTGGGCCTCAGGCCCGAACAAGAACCGCGGGCAGATGTCTCCGGCCTGAAACATTTCCCTGTCAGTCCCTGTTCCCGGAGGAGCGTGAGATTCCGGTGGGGAGGCTCTTCTCTTCCCGCAGTGCAAAGCGCGCTCCCCTCCTCCAGGTTCCCACGCAGGAGATACAGTGACGTGTGACTGCTCAACCAATCAGGTAAAGTATTCTCAATTAACAGTAAGCGGATCTCCCTGTCTCCAAGTTCTCATTGCTGTTCATTGAGAAAAACAACAAACACAATAACACCAAATAAAACATTAGAAACACACCCTAATTCAAATTAAAGTTAATAAATATATTAGAGAAAAAAAACATTTGCAAGTTTTTAACAAGGTTTTTTAAATTATGGTTTAAAATAATCTAGTGGGCAGAGTTTCTAAAAAAATAAAGTTTTTTTTTAAATGTTATTTTCTATGTGTTAAGTGTGTTTTAAAACACTTACACCTGTAAAAGTAGGCTACGCTCCTGTTTTTATCTGGTGCAAGAGGTTTGAGGCCATTTGCTGGGCAAGATATGGGTAAATCCTGCAATCTTGCCCATGCAAATGTGCTCGCTCCCGTTATGCGTTGAATCTGTCAAGCTCATTGTGTGCTGGAAACCGGCTTTTGTGATGCCTTCCCGGGTCCTTGCACACTCCGTACGGATCCGGGGAGGCCGGGATTTCCAGGCCAATGTTGTATGTTTCTATCCTGGACTTTTGATGGCTTTTGTAAACTCCTGTTACAGGCTGTGAGAAGGGTAGCATTTACAGACTGCACATTCAATCCCAACATCACATTAAGGTCTGACAGTGTCACTCCATTCACCAGGGCCCCAATATCATCGGCCTTTGAATGTGGAAGGTTAAACGTTTGTTGTGTTTGTGGGAAAAGATTTCAAACATCAGTGTGACTGGAAAAGCACCGAGACTCTCTCTCACTCACACACACACACACGAGCGAGAGTGTTCCAGTGTACTGGCTGTGGAAAGAGCTTTAATCAGTTACACAGCCTGAAAAAACATCGCACCATTGACAGCGGGGAGAAACCGTACACGTGTATTGTGTGTGGACCAGGCTTCAACCGAGTGTCCAAACTGAAGAGACAAAAAGACACCCGCACCACAGAGAAACCGTGAAATATGGGGACTGTAGGAAGAGATTCAATTACCCGTCCCAGCTGGAAATTCATCGACGCAGTCACACTCGGGAGAGGCTGTTCAGTTGCTCTTACTGTCTGAAGACTTCCAAAAAAATCATCGTACCTGCGAAACACCAGCAAATTTATACTCGGGAGAAGCTGTTCACCTGCTCAGTGTTGGAAGGGATTTTCTCAATACAACCACACCCTGGCACACCAGCGAGTTCACACTGGCGAGCGGTCGTTTAGGTGCTCTAACTCTGCAAAGATATTTGCTCACTCGCCCAACCTACTGAAACAACAGCGAGTTCACACCAGGGAAAGGTCATTCACCTGCTCCGTATGTGTGAAGGGATTCACTCGTTCATCTAGCCTGCTGACCCACAAGCGAGTTCACCCTGGAAAAAGCCGTCTCCTGCTCGGTGTGTGGGATGAGATTCGCTCAGTCATCCAACCTCAGGACACACCAGCTTGTTCACACCGATAAAATACACTTTTAAATGTTCTGACTGTGGGAAGAGCTTTCAAAACACAAAGGATCTGCTGACACACCACTGAATTCACACTGGGGAGAGACCGTTCACCTGCCCTGACTGTGCAAAGGGATTCACTAATTTTTCCAACGTGCTGACACACCAGTGAGTTCACAAGTGTTCCAGGGGTTGTACTCTGCTGTTACTGTTAATCATATCCAGGCTTGAACCATGTTCATTCGGGCAGTTGGGGTTTGGTAAAGCTGATGTTAGTAATCCCTATAACTGTGCTGGAGTTTAATCAGCATCAATGTCAAATAAATCAGGTTTGTTTCACAGACACTCAGTGTGTCGAGTCCTTGATGTCTCGACAATAAGACGAGCTGATTGAGCACTTGTTACAAACAGTGTGGAATCCATTTCAGAACTGAGTTCCCACAACTTTTTAAAAGATGGATCTGCAATATGTCCAAGTCTGACAGGAAATAAATGATTCTTATATCACAGGATCCAGTCCAACCATCCAGGAAAGTGAGTCCCTGTAATATTGGATTTTAACCTATTGGAAATATTCTGATAATCTGTTATTGCCACAGGGCAAAGCAGCATTGTTGGTTTAACATCAATTTAGTCAAACTCAATGGGCAATCCAATCTTCAAAGGGGATTATCTCCTTAAAGCTGATGGTGTCGGCAGTTCTGAAGCTCATTTCTCACTGTGAGCGTGTCAGAATGAGAAGCTTTAACAACAACCGATGTTTCACAGAAGGACTTCTCACCAGACCAAAGGACATTGGTGGACTTTAATGGGCTGTTTGTGTCACTGGGCTACAGGAGGAAACCTGGTGACAGCAAACAGACAGTTTAACAGCCTGTCCATGGTCCACTCTAAACCACACCTTCTCTCTCTCACTATTTATGGACATTGCTGCAGTAATTGCTCCTCTGACCTATTCTCCCTTGTCCCTGCTACACCCCTAATACACGGCCTACACAACCTCTCTCCCCGACATCCTCACTGTGCTGGAATCCACCACAGTCTCCCCATCGACTAAACTCAGTCTGCCCTTACTGAAGTCTACAAGCTCGAAAGCTGAGGCTTGGTGTCCCTCAGACCTGTCTCTTTGATTTATCTGCCCTCTCTCCTCCTCCTTCCCCCTTGGTTATGTTCCACAATCTGGGCCCTGGCCAATCCCCGGGGATTCAAAAGAGAGTAAACTTCCCTCTGCACTGTTCCAACAAAAACTCCCAGGGCAGATACGGGGGAGTGTAGATACAGAGTAACGCTCCCTCTACACTGTCCAACAAACACTCCCAGGGCAGGTACAGCACGGGGTTAGATAGAGAGTAAAGCTCCCTCTACACTGCCCATCAAACACTCCCAGGACAGATACAGGGTGTTAGATAGAGAGTAAAGCTCCCTCTACACTGTCCCATCAAACACTCCCAGGGGAAGTACAGGGGGTTAGATACAGTTTAAAGCTCCCTCTGCACTGTCCCATCAAACACTCACAGGGCAGATACAGCACGGATTAAATAGAGTAAAGTTCCCTCTACACTGCTCCATCAAACATTCTCAAGAAAGTTACAGATACAGAGTAAAGCTCCCTCATCACTGTTCAATCAAACACTCCTAGAGCACGTATAGTCCAGGTTAGATACAGAGTAAAGCTCCCTCTGCACTGTCCCATCAAACAGTCCCAGGGCAGATACAGCATGGGATGGATGCTGATGTGAGCATTGAGGTTGGGTGTCACTGATGCTGACCTCACTGCATGTTGTGTTTACAAAATCACAAATTAGGGCATACCTGTGTGAAGTAAGACGAGAATCCAAAGAAATTCCCTTTGAATGGGCACAGAGATTCTTTCCCTTTAAAAAGCAACAGAGACTGTGTGAAACGAAGAAAGAAGCATTAATGGACGATTAAAATTAAACTGGATGTTGGCACCTGTAAATAGCGCTCCACAAGCCGACATCCGACTGATCGGCGACTGCTGAGGCTGTTGGGTCAGAACCAGGGGGCGAGAGCCAATGTTTGAGCCGCGGCGCTGTACACGGCGATAACATCAGCATGACGGAGCACAGCAAAGTGAGGCGCAATGTGTTACTGCCTCCTCAAAACTCCCGACAGATTTAGTAGGAGGTGCTCTTCTCACCGCGTCTGGGCACAAACTCATTTAAAGCCGGTTATCGCCAGCCGGGGGCACTGTCAGGAGACTCAAAGGAGCAAAATTTCACCCCTCTCCCTTTCAACATGGACAGAGAAACTTCAAATTTAATCCGGCTCAGAGACACCCCAAATCGCTAGAGAAATACCACCAACACTGTCTCCGCAAGCTCCTACACATCCCCTGGGAGGACAGACACAGCAACGTCAGTGTTCTCGATCAGACCAACATCCCCAGCATCAAAGCACTGAGCACACTAACCCAGCTCCGCTGGGCGGGCCACAGTGTCCACATGTCCCACACCAGACTCCCAAAGCAAGTGCTGTACTCGGAGCTCCGACACGGCCAGCGAGCCCCAGGGGGGCAGAGGGAACGTTACAGGGACAACCTCAAAGCCTCCCTGATAAAGTGTAACCTCCCCACCGACACCTGGGAGTCCCTGGTCACAGACCATCCATAGTGGAGGCAGTGTATCCGGGAGGGCGCTGAGCATCGCCGAGAGTGAGCAGAAACCAAGCTCAGGCAGCGGAAAGAGCGAGTGGTCAACCTGTCCCACCTGACATACTCTCTCATTCCCCTGGGCTGCTCACTCACCTTTACACTGGATGAAGTCTTCCTCCATCCCCAGGGACTGCCCACCATGGTGACGGTGATGATGATGACAGAGGCCCAGTGACACTGCCCCTTTAAATAGACACAGCCTGCCCCTTTAAGGAGCGCGCCCTGGATTGTTCGGCGATGGATTGCTGCCGTAGCCCCGCCCCCGCCGCTGATTCGCGGCGAGCAGCGCGCGCTGGGAGGGGGGTGGGGCTGCTGCCCCGTGCGGCCTCACCATTGGCTGCGGGCCGAGTGACGGTTGGCGGTTGGTGGCGCGGGGGGCCCAGGTTCCCTGTGGACTCACTGACACCGCGGGGGGCCCAGGTTCCCTGTGGACTCACTGACACCGTGGGGGGCCCAGGTTCCCTGTGGACTCACTGACCCCGCGGGGGGCCCAGGTTCCCTGTGGACTCACTGACACCGCGGGGGGCCCAGGTTCCCTGTGGACTCACTGACACCGCGGGGGGCCCAGGTTCCCTGTGGACTCACTGACCCCGCGGGGGGCCCAGGTTCCCCTGTGGACTCACTGACACCGCGGGGGCGGACCCAGGTTCCCTGTGGACCCACTGACACCGCGGGGGGCCCAGGTTCCCTGTGGACTCACTGACACCCCGGGGGGCCCAGGTTCCCTGTGGACTCACTGACACCGCGGGGGCCCAGGTTCCCTGTGGACCCACTGACACCGCGGGGGCCCAGGTTCCCTGTGGACTCACTGACACCGCGGGGGCCCAGGTTCCCTGTGGACCCACTGACACCGCGGGGGCCCAGGTTCCCTGTGGACTCACTGACACCGCGGGGGGCCCAGGTTCCCTGTGGACTCACTGACACCGCGGGGGGCCCAGGTTCCCTGTGGACTCACTGACACCGCGGGGGGCCCAGGTTCCCTGTGGACTCACTGACACCGCGGGGGGCCCAGGTTCCCTGTGGACTCACTGACACCGCGGGGGACCCAGGTTCCCTGTGGACTCACTGACACCGTGGGGGGCCCAGGTTCCCTGTGGACTCACTGACACCGCGGGGGGCCCAGGTTCCCTGTGGACTCACTGACACCGCGGGGGGCCCAGGTTCCCTGTGGACTCACTGACACCGCGGGGGGCCCAGGTTCCCTGTGGACTCACTGACACCGCGGGGTGCCCAGGTTCCCTGTGGACTCACTGACACCGCGGGGGGCCCAGGTTCCCTGTGGACTCACTGACACCGCGGGGGGCCCAGGTTCCCTGTGGACTCACTGACACCGCGGGGGGCCCAGGTTCCCTGTGGACTCACTGACACCGCGGGGGGCCCAGGTTCCCTGTGGACTCACTGACCCCGCGGGGGGCCCAGGTTCCCTGTGGACTCACTGACACCGCGGGGGGCCCAGGTTCCCTGTGGACTCACTGACACCGCGGGGGGCCCAGGTTCCCTGTGGACTCACTGACACCGCGGGGGCCCAGGTTCCCTGTGGACCCACTGACACCGCGGGGGCCCAGGTTCCCTGTGGACTCACTGACACCGCGGGGGGCCCAGGTTCCCTGTGGACTCACTGACACCGCGGGGGGCCCAGGTTCCCTGTGGACTCACTGACACCGCGGGGGCGGACCCAGGTTCCCTGTGGACTCACTGACACCGCGGGGGGCCCAGGTTCCCTGTGGACTCACTGACACCGCGGGGGGCCCAGGTTCCCTGTGGACTCACTGACACCGCGGGGGGCCCAGGTTCCCTGTGGACTCACTGACACCGCGGGGGGCCCAGGTTCCCTGTGGACTCACTGACACCGCGGGGGGCCCAGGTTCCCTGTGGACTCACTGACACCGCGGGGGGCCCAGGTTCCCTGTGGACTCACTGACACCGCGGGGGGCCCAGGTTCCCTGTGGACTCACTGACACCGCGGGGGGCCCAGGTTCCCTGTGGACTCACTGACACCGCGGGGGGCCCAGGTTCCCTGTGGACTCACTGACACCGCGGGGGGCCCAGGTTCCCTGTGGACTCACTGACACCGCGGGGGGCCCAGGTTCCCCTGTGGACTCACTGACACCGCGGGGGGCCCAGGTTCCCTGTGGACTCACTGACACCGCGGGGGGCGGGCCCAGGTTCCCTGTGGACTCACTGACACCGCGGGGGGCCCAGGTTCCCTGTGGACTCACTGACACCGCGGGGGGCGGGCCCAGGTTCCCTGTGGGCTCACTGACACCGCGGGGGGCCCAGGTTCCCTGTGGACTCACTGACACCGCGGGGGGCCCAGGTTCCCTGTGGACTCACTGACACCGCGGGGGGCCCAGGTTCCCTGTGGACTCACTGACACCGCGGGGGCCCAGGTTCCCTGTGGACCCACTGACACCGCGGGGGCCCAGGTTCCCTGTGGACTCACTGACACCGCGGGGGGCCCAGGTTCCCTGTGGACTCACTGACACCGCGGGGGGCCCAGGTTCCCTGTGGACTCACTGACACCGCGGGGGCGGACCCAGGTTCCCTGTGGACTCACTGACACCGCGGGGGGCCCAGGTTCCCTGTGGACTCACTGACACCGCGGGGGGCCCAGGTTCCCTGTGGACTCACTGACACCGCGGGGGGCCCAGGTTCCCTGTGGACTCACTGACACCGCGGGGGGCCCAGGTTCCCTGTGGACTCACTGACACCGCGGGGGGCCCAGGTTCCCTGTGGACTCACTGACACCGCGGGGGGCCCAGGTTCCCTGTGGACTCACTGACACCGCGGGGGGCCCAGGTTCCCTGTGGACTCACTGACACCGCGGGGGGCCCAGGTTCCCTGTGGACTCACTGACACCGCGGGGGGCCCAGGTTCCCTGTGGACTCACTGACACCGCGGGGGGCCCAGGTTCCCCTGTGGACTCACTGACACCGCGGGGGGCCCAGGTTCCCTGTGGACTCACTGACACCGCGGGGGGCGGGCCCAGGTTCCCTGTGGACTCACTGACACCGCGGGGGGCCCAGGTTCCCTGTGGACTCACTGACACCGCGGGGGGCGGGCCCAGGTTCCCTGTGGGCTCACTGACACCGCGGGGGGCCCAGGTTCCCTGTGGACTCACTGACACCGCGGGGGGCCCAGGGCCCAGGTTCCCTGTGGGCTCACTGACACCGCGGGCGCGGACCCAGGTTCCCTGTGGAGTCACTGACACCGCGGGGGCGGACCCAGGTTCCCTGTGGGCTCACTGACACCGCGGGGGCGGGCCCAGGTTCCCTGTGGACTCACTGACACCGCGGGGGGCCCAGGTTCCCTGTGGACTCACTGACACCGCGAAGGCGGACCCAGGTTCCCTGTGGACTCACTGACACCGCGGGGGGCCCAGGTTCCCTGTGGACTCACTGACACCGCGGGGGCCCAGGTTCCCTGTGGACTCACTGACACCGCGGGGGCCCAGGTTCCCTGTGGACTCACTGACACCGCGGGGGGCCCAGGTTCCCTGTGGACTCACTGACACCGCGGGGGCGGACCCAGGTTCCCAATGGACTCACTGCCACCGCGGGGGGCCCAGGTTCCCAATGGACTCACTGACACCGCGGGGGCGGACCCAGGTTCCCTGTGGACTCACTGACACCGCGGGGGGCCCAGGTTCCCTGTGGACTCACTGACACCGCGGGGGCCGGGGGGCCCAGGTTCCCTGTGGACTCACTGACACCGCGGGGGGCCCAGGTTCCCTGTGGACTCACTGACACCGCGGGGGGCCCAGGTTCCCTGTGGACTCACTGACACCGCGGGGGGCCCAGGTTCCCTGTGGACTCACTGACACCGCGGGGGGCCCAGGTTCCCTGTGGACTCACTGACACCGCGGGGGGCCCAGGTTACCTGTGCACTCACTGACACCGCGGGGGGCCCAGGTTCCCTGTGGACTCACTGACACCGCGGGGGGCCCAGGTTCCCTGTGGACTCACTGACACCGCGGGGGGCCCAGGTTCCCTGTGGACTCACTGACACCGCGGGGGCGGACCCAGGTTCCCTGTGGACTCACTGACACCGCGGGGGACCCAGGTTCCCTGTGGACTCACTGACACCGCGGGGGCGGACCCAGGTTCCCTGTGGACTCACTGACACCGCGGGGGCGGACCCAGGTTCCCTGTGGACTCACTGACACCGCGGGGGGCCCAGGTTCCCTGTGGACTCACTGACACCGCGGGGGCGGACCCAGGTTCCCTGTGGACTCACTGACACCGCGGGGGCGGGCCCAGGTTCCCTGTGGACTCACTGACCCCGCGGGGGGCCCAGGTTCCCTGTGGACTCACTGACACCGCGGGGGCGGGCCCAGGTTCCCTGTGGACTCACTGACACCGCGGGGGACCCAGGTTCCCTGTGGACTCACTGACACCGCGGGCCCAGGTTCCCTGTGGACTCACTGACACCGCGGGGGGCCCAGGTTCCCTGTGGACTCACTGACACCGCGGGGGGCCCAGGTTCCCTGTGGACTCACTGACACCGCGGGGGGCCCAGGTTCCCTGTGGACTCACTGACACCGCGGGGGGCCCAGGTTCCCTGTGGACCCACTGACACCGCGGAGGGCCCAGGTTCCCTGTGGACCCACTGACACCGCGGGGGGCCCAGGTTCCCTGTGGACTCACTGACCCCGCGGGGGGCCCAGGTTCCCTGTGGACTCACTGACACCGCGGGGGGCCCAGGTTCCCTGTGGACTCACTGACACCGCGGGGGGCCCAGGTTCCCTGTGGACTCACTGACACCGCGGGGGGCCCAGGTTCCCTGTGGACTCACTGACACCGCGGGGGGCCCAGGTTCCCTGTGGACTCACTGACACCGCGGGGGGCCCAGGTTCCCTGTGGACTCACTGACACCGCGGGGGGCCAGGTTCCCTGTGGACTCACTGACACCGCGGGGGGGCCCAGGTTCCCTGTGCACTCACTGACACCGTGGGGGGCCAGGTTCCCTGTGGACTCACTGACACCGCGGGGGGCCCAGGTTCCCTGTGGACTCACTGACACCGCGGGGGGCCCAGGTTCCCTGTGGACTCACTGACACCGCGGGGGGCCCAGGTTCCCTGTGCACTCACTGACACCGCGGGGGGCCCAGGTTCCCTGTGGACTCACTGACACCGCGGGGGCGGACCCAGGTTCCCTGTGGACTCACTGACACCGCGGGGGGCCCAGGTTCCCTGTGGACTCACTGACACCGCGGGGGCGGACCCAGGTTCCCTGTGGACTCACTGACACCGCGGGGGCCCAGGTTCCCTGTGGACTCACTGACACCGCGGGGGCGGGCCGGGGGGCCCAGGTTCCCTGTGGACTCACTGACACCGCGAGGCCGGGCCCCCAGGTTCCCTGTGGACTCACTGACACCGCGGGGGCGGGCCAAGGTTCCCCTGTGGACACACTGACACCGCGGGGGGCCCAGGTTCCATGTGGGCTGACTGACACCGCGGGGGCGGGCCCAGGTTCCCTGTGGACTCACTGACACCGCGGGGCGCCCAGGTTCCCTGTGGACTCACTGACACCGCGGGGGGCCCAGGTTCCCTGTGGACTCACTGACACCGCGGGGGGCCCAGGTTCCCTGTGGACTCACTGACACCGCGAGGGCGGGCCCAGGTTCCCTGTGGACTCACTGACACCGCGGGGGGCCCAGGTTCCTTGTGGACTCACTGACACCGCGGGGGGCCCAGGTTCCCTGTGGACTCACTGACACCGCGGGGGGCCCAGGTTCCCTGTGGACTCACTGACACCGCGGGGGGCCCAGGTTCCCTGTGGACTCACTGACACCGCGGGGGGCCCAGGGCCCAGGTTCCCTGTGGGCTCACTGACACCGAGGGGGCGGGCCCAGGTTCCCTGTGGACTCACTGACACCGCGGGGGCGGACCCAGGTTCCCTGTGGGCTCACTGACACCGCGGGGGGCCCAGGTTCCCTGTGGACTCACTGACACCGCGGGGGCGGACCCAGGTTCCCTGTGGACTCACTGACACCGCGGGGGCGGACCCAGGTTCCCAATGGACTCACTGCCACCGCGGGGGGCCCAGGTTCCCAATGGACTCACTGACACCGCGGGGGCGGACCCAGGTTCCCTGTGGACTCACTGACACCGCGGGGGGCCCAGGTTCCCTGTGGACTCACTGACACCGCGGGGGCCGGGGGGCCCAGGTTCCCTGTGGACTCACTGACACCGCGGGGGGCCCAGGTTCCCTGTGGACTCACTGACACCGCGGGGGGCCCAGGTTCCCTGTGGACTCACTGACACCGCGGGGGGCCCAGGTTCCCTGTGGACTCACTGACAACGCGGGGGGCCCAGGTTCCCTGTGGACTCACTGACACCGTGGGGGGCCCAGGTTCCCTGTGGACTCACTGACACCGCGGGGGGCCCAGGTTCCCTGTGCACTCACTGACACCGCGGGGGGCCCAGGTTCCCTGTGGACTCACTGACACCGCGGGGGGCCCAGGTTCCCTGTGGACTCACTGACACCGCGGGGGGCCCAGGTTCCCTGTGGACTCACTGACACCGCGGTGGCGGACCCAGGTTCCCTGTGGACTCACTGACACCGCGGGGGCCCAGGTTCCCTGTGGACTCAGTGACACCGCGGGGGACCCAGGTTCCCTGTGGACTCACTGACACCGCGGGGGGCCCAGGTTCCCTGTGGACTCACTGACACCGCGGGGGCGGACCCAGGTTCCCTGTGGACTCACTGACACCGCGGGGGGCCCAGGTTCCCTGTGGACTCACTGACACCGCGGGGGGCCCAGGTTCCCTGTGGACTCACTGACACCGCGGGGGCGGGCCCAGGTTCCCTGTGGACTCAGTGACACCGCGGGGGACCCAGGTTCCCTGTGGACTCACTGACACCGCGGGGGGCCCAGGTTCCCTGTGGACTCACTGACACCGCGGGGGGCCCAGGTTCCCTGTGGACTCACTGACACCGCGGGGGCGGACCCAGGTTCCCTGTGGACTCACTGACACCGCGGGGGCGGACCCAGGTTCCCTGTGGACTCACTAACACCGCGGGGGCGGACCCAGGTTCCCTGTGGACCCACTGACACCGCGGGGGGCCCAGGTTCCCTGTGGACTCACTGACACCGCGGGGGGCCCAGGTTCCCTGTGGACTCACTGACACCGCGGGGGCGGGCCCAGGTTCCCTGTGGACTCACTGACACCGCGGGGGCGGGCCCAGGTTCCCTGTGGACTCACTGACACCGCGGGGGCGGGCCCAGGTTCCCTGTGGACTCACTGACACCGCGGGCCCAGGTTCCCTGTGGACCCACTGACACCGCGGGGGGCCCAGGTTCCCTGTGGACTCACTGACACCGCGGGGGACCCAGGTTCCCTGTGGACTCACTGACCCCGCGGGGGGCCCAGGTTCCCTGCAGACTCACTGACACCGCGGGGGGCCCAGGTTCCCTGTGGACTCACTGACACCGCGGGGGCCCAGGTTCCCTGTGGACTCACTGACACCGCGGGGGCGGGCCGGGGGGCCCAGGTTCCCTGTGGACTCACTGACACCGCGGGGCCGGGCCCCCAGGTTCCCTGTGGACTCACTGACACCGCGGGGGCGGGCCAAGGTTCCCCTGTGGACACACTGACACCGCGGGGGGCCCAGGTTCCCTGTGGACACACTGACACCGCGGGGGGCCCAGGTTCCATGTGGGCTCACTGACACCGCGGGGGCGGGCCAAGGTTCCCCTGTGGACACACTGACACCGCGGGGGGCCCAGGTTCCCTGTGGGCTCACTGACACCGCGGGGGGCCCAGGTTCCATGTGGACTCACTGACACCGCGGGGGGCCCAGGTTCCCTGTGGACTCACTGACACCGCGGGGGGCCCAGGTTCCCTGTGGACTCACTGACACCGCGGGGGCGGGCCCAGGTTCCCTGTGGACTCACTGACACCGCGGGAGGCCCAGGTTCCCTGTGGACTCACTGACACCGCGGGGGGCCCAGGTTCCCTGTGGACTCACTGACACCGCGGGGGCCCAGGTTCCCTGTGGACTCACTGACACCGCGGGGGCCCAGGTTCCCTGTGGACTCACTGACACCGCGGGGGCGGGCCGGGGGGCCCAGGTTCCCTGTGGACTCACTGACACCGCGGGGGGCCCAGGTTCCCTGTGGACTCACTGACACCGCGGGGGCGGGCCCCCAGGTTCCCTGTGGACTCACTAACACCGCGGGGGCGGGCCCCCAGGTTCCCTGTGGACTCAGTGACACCGCGGGGGCGGGCCCAGGTTCCCTGTGGACTCACTGACACCGCGGGGGGCCCAGGTTCCCTGTGGACTCACTGACACCGCGGGGGGCCCAGGTTCCCTGTGGACTCACTGACACCGCGGGGGGCCCAGGTTCCCTGTGGACTCACTGACACCGCGGGGGGCCCAGGTTCCCTGTGGACTCACTGACACCGCGGGGTCCCAGGTTCCCTGTGGACTCACTGACACCGCGGGGGGCCCAGGTTCCCTGTGGACTCACTGACACCGCGGGGGCGGACCCAGGTTCCCTGTGGACTCACTGACACCGCGGGGGGCCCAGGTTCCCTGTGGACTCACTGACACCGCGGGGGGCCCAGGTTCCATGTGGACTCACTGACACCGCGGGGGGCCCAGGTTCCCTGTGGACTCACTGACACCGCGGGGGGCCCAGGTTCCCTGTGGACTCACTGACACCGCGGGGGCGGGCCCAGGTTCCCTGTGGACTCACTGACACCGCGGGGGGCCCAGGTTCCCTGTGGACTCACTGACACCGCGGGGGGCCCAGGTTCCCTGTGGACTCACTGACACCGCGGGGGCGGGCCCCCAGGTTCCCTGTGGACTCACTAACACCGCGGGGGCGGGCCCCCAGGTTCCCTGTGGACTCAGTGACACCGCGGGGGCGGGCCCAGGTTCCCTGTGGACTCACTGACACCGCGGGGGGCCCAGGTTCCCTGTGGACTCACTGACACCGCGGGGGCGGGCCCAGGTTCCCTGTGGGCTCACTGACACCGCGGTGGGCCCAGGTTCCCTGTGGACTCACTGACACCGCGGGGGGCCCAGGTTCCCTGTGGACTCAGTGACACCCCGGGGGGACCCAGGTTCCCTGTGGACTCACTGACACCGCGGGGGGCCCAGGTTCCCTGTGGACTCACTGACACCGCGGGGGGCCCAGGTTCCCTGTGGACTCACTGACACCGCGGGGGGCCCAGGTTCCCTGTGGACACACTGACACCGCGGGGGGCCCAGGTTCCCTGTGGACTCACTGACACCGCGGGGGGCCCAGGTTCCCTGTGGACTCACTGACACCGCGGGGGGCCCAGGTTCCCTGTGGACTCACTGACACCGCGGGGCCGGGCCCCCAGGTTCCCTGTGGACTCACTGACACCGCGGGGGCGGGCCAAGGTTCCCCTGTGGACACACTGACACCGCGGGGGGCCCAGGTTCCCTGTGGGCTCACTGACACCGCGGGGGGCCCAGGTTCCATGTGGACTCACTGACACCGCGGGGGGCCCAGGTTCCCTGTGGACTCACTGACACCGCGGGGGGCCCAGGTTCCCTGTGGACTCACTGACACCGCGGGGGCGGGCCCAGGTTCCCTGTGGACTCACTGACACCGCGGGGGGCCCAGGTTCACTGTGGACTCACTGACACCGCGGGGGGCCCAGGTTCCCTGTGGACTCACTGACACCGCGGGGGCGGGCCCCCAGGTTCCCTGTGGACTCACTAACACCGCGGGGGCGGGCCCCCAGGTTCCCTGTGGACTCAGTGACACCGCGGGGGCGGGCCCAGGTTACCTGTGGACTCACTGACACCGCGGGGGGCCCAGGTTCCCTGTGGACTCACTGACACCGCGGGGGCGGGCCCCCAGGTTCCCTGTGGACTCAGTGACACCGCGGGGGCGGGCCCAGGTTCCCTGTGGACTCACTGACACCGCGGGGGCGGGCCCCCAGGTTCCCTGTGGGCTCACTGACACCGCGGGGGGCCCAGGTTCCCTGTGGACTCACTGACACCGCGGGGGGCCCAGGTTCCCTGTGGACTCACTGACACCGCGGGGGGCCCAGGTTCCCTGTGGACTCACTGACACCGCGGGGGGCCCAGGTTCCCTGTGGACTCACTGACACCGCGGGGGGCCCAGGTTCCCTGTGGACTCACTGACACCGCGGGGGGCCCAGGTTCCCTGTGGACTCACTGACACCGCGGGGGGCCCAGGTTCCCTGTGGACTCACTGACACCGCGGGGGGCCCAGGTTCACTGTGGACTCACTGACACCGCGGGGGGCCCAGGTTCCCTGTGGGCTCACTGACACCGCGGGGGCGGGCTCAGGTTCCCTGTGGACTCACTGACACCGCGGGGGGACCCAGGTTCCCTGTGGACTCACTGACACCGCGAGGGGCGGGCCCAGGTTCCCTGTGGACTCACTGACACCGCGGGGGGCGGGCCCAAGTTCCCTGTGGACTCACTAACACCGCGGGGGGCCCAGGTTCCCTGTGGACTCACTGACACCGCGGGGGGCCCAGGTTCCCTGTGGACTCACTGACACCGCGGGGGGCCCAGGTTCCCTGTGGGCTCACTGACACCGCGGGGGCGGGCTCAGGTTCCCTGTGGACTCACTGACACCGCGGGGGGACCCAGGTTCCCTGTGGACTCACTGACACCGCGGGGGGCCCAGGTTCCCTGTGGACTCACTGACACCGCGGGGGGCCCAGGTTCCCTGTGGACTCACTGACACCGCGGGGGCCCAGGTTCCCTGTGGACTCACTGACACCGCGGGGGGCCCAGGTTCCCTGTGGACTCACTAACACCGCGGGGGCGGGCCCAGGTTCCCTGTGGGCTCACTGACACCGCGGGGGGCTCAGGTTCCCTGTGGACTCACTGACCCCGCGGGGGGCCCAGGTTCCCTGTGGACTCACTGACACCGCGGGGGCCCAGGTTCCCTGTGGACTCACTGACACCGCGGGGTGTGCCCAGGTTCCCTGTGGTCTCACTGACACCGCGGGGGGCCCAGGTTCCCTGTGGACTCACTGACACCGCGGGGGGCCCAGGTTCCCTGTGGACTCACTGACACCGCGGGGGCGGACCCAGGTTCCCTGTGGTCTCACTAACACCGCGGGGGCCCAGGTTCCCTGTGGACTCACTGACACCGCGGGGGGCCCAGGTTCCCTGTGGACTCACTAACACGGCGGGGGCGGGCCCAGGTTCCCTGTGGGCTCACTGACACCGCGGGGGGCTCAGGTTCCCTGTGGACTCACTGACCCCGCGGGGGGCCCAGGTTCCCTGTGGACTCACTGACACCGCGGGGGCCCAGGTTCCCTGTGGACTCACTGACACCGCGGGGTGTGCCCAGGTTCCCTGTGGTCTCACTGACACCGCGGGGGGCCCAGGTTCCCTGTGGACTCACTGACACCGCGGGGGGCCCAGGTTCCCTGTGGACTCACTAACACCGCGGGGGGCCCAGGTTCCCTGTGGACTCACTGACACCGCGGGGGGCCCAGGTTCCCTGTGGACTCACTGACACCGCGGGGGCGGACCCAGGTTCCCTGTGGACTCACTGACACCGCGGGGGGTCCAGGTTCCCTGTGGACTCACTGACACCGCGGGGGGCCCAGGTTCCCTGTGGACTCACTAACACCGCGGGGGGCCCAGGTTCCCTGTGGACTCACTGACACCGCGGGGGGCCCAGGTTCCCTGTGGACTCACTGACACCGCGGGGGGCCCAGGTTCCCTGTGGACTCACTGACACCGCGGGGGCCCAGGTTCCCTGTGGACTCACTAACACCGCGGGGGGCCCAGGTTCCCTGTGGACTCACTGACACCGCGGGGGGCCCAGGTTCCCTGTGGACTCACTGACACCGCGGGGGCGGACCCAGGTTCCCTGTGGACTCACTAACACCGCGGGGGGCCCAGGTTCCCTGTGGACTCACTGACACCGCGGGGGGCCCAGGTTCCCTGTGGACTCACTGACACCGCGGGGGCGGACCCAGGTTCCCTGTGGACTCACTAACACCGCGGGGGGCCCAGGTTCCCTGTGGACTCACTGACACCGCGGGGGGCCCAGGTTCCCTGTGGACTCACTGACACCGCGGGGGCCCAGGTTCCCTGTGGACTCACTAACACCGCGGGGGGCCCAGGTTCCCTGTGGACTCACTGACACCGCGGGGGGCCCAGGTTCCCTGTGGACTCACTGACACCGCGGGGGGCGGCCCAGGTTCCCTGTGGACTCACTGACACCGCGGGGGGCCCAGGTTCCCTGTGGACTCACTGACACCGCGGGGGGCCCAGGTTCCCTGTGGACTCACTAACACCGCCGTGGGCCCAGGTTCCCTGTGGACTCACTGACACCGCGGGGGGCCCAGGTTCCCTGTGGACTCACTGACACCGCGGGGGGCCCAGGTTCCCTGTGGACTCACTGACACCGCGGGGGCGGACCCAGGTTCCCTGTGGACTCACTAACACCGCGGGGGCGGGCCCAGGTTCCCTGTGGACTCACTGACCCCGCGGGGGCCCAGGTTCCCTGTGGACTCACTGACACCGCGGGGGGCGGGCCCAGGTTCCCTGTGGACTCACTAACACCGCGGGGGGCCCAGGTTCCCTGTGGACTCACTGACACCGCGGGGGGCCCAGGTTCCCTGTGGACTCACTGACACCGCGGGGGGCCCAGGTTCCCTGTTGGCTCACTGACACCGCGGGGGCGGGCTCAGGTTCCCTGTGGACTCACTGACACCGCGGGGGGACCCAGGTTCCCTGTGGACTCACTGACACCGCGGGGGGCCCCGGTTCCCTGTGGACTCACTGACACCGCGGGGGCGGGCCCAGGTTCCCTGTGGACTCACTGACACCGCGGGGGCCCAGGTTCCCTGTGGACTCACTGACACCGCGGGGGGCCCAGGTTCCCTGTGGACTCACTAACACCGCGGGGGCGGGCCCAGGTTCCCTGTGGGCTCACTGACACCGCGGGGGGCTCAGGTTCCCTGTGGACTCACTGACCCCGCGGGGGGCCCAGGTTCCCTGTGGACTCACTGACACCGCGGCGGCCCAGGTTCCCTGTGGACTCACTGACACCGCGGGGTGTGCCCAGGTTCCCTGTGGTCTCACTGACACCGCGGGGGGCCCAGGTTCCCTGTGGACTCACTGACACCGCGGGGGGCCCAGGTTCTCTGTGGACTCACTGACACCGCGGGGGCGGACCCAGGTTCCCTGTGGTCTCACTAACACCGCGGGGGCCCAGGTTCCCTGTGGACTCACTGACACCGCGGGGGGCCCAGGTTCCCTGTGGACTCACTAACACCGCGGGGGCGGGCCCAGGTTCCCTGTGGGCTCACTGACACCGCGGGGGGCTCAGGTTCCCTGTGGACTCACTGACCCCGCGGGGGGCCCAGGTTCCCTGTGGACTCACTGACACCGCGGGGGCCCAGGTTCCCTGTGGACTCACTGACACCGCGGGGTGTGCCCAGGTTCCCTGTGGTCTCACTGACACCGCGGGGGGCCCAGGTTCCCTGTGGACTCACTGACACCGCGGGGGGCCCAGGTTCCCTGTGGACTCACTAACACCGCGGGGGGCCCAGGTTCCCTGTGGACTCACTGACACCGCGGGGGGCCCAGGTTCCCTGTGGACTCACTGACACCGCGGGGGCGGACCCAGGTTCCCTGTGGACTCACTGACACCGCGGGGGGTCCAGGTTCCCTGTGGACTCACTGACAACGCGGGGGGCCCAGGTTCCCTGTGGACTCACTAACACCGCGGGGGGCCCAGGTTCCCTGTGGACTCACTGACACCGCGGGGGGCCCAGGTTCCCTGTGGACTCACTGACACCGCGGGGGGCCCAGGTTCCCTGTGGACTCACTGACACCGCGGGGGCGGACCCAGGTTCCCTGTGGACTCACTAACACCGCGGGGGCGGGCCCAGGTTCCCTGTGGACTCACTGACCCCGCGGGGGCCCAGGTTCCCTGTGGACTCACTGACACCGCGGGGGGCGGGCCCAGGTTCCCTGTGGACTCACTAACACCGCGGGGGGCCCAGGTTCCCTGTGGACTCACTGACACCGCGGGGGGCCCAGGTTCCCTGTGGACTCACTGACACCGCGGGGGGCCCAGGTTCCCTGTGGGCTCACTGACACCGCGGGGGCGGGCTCAGGTTCCCTGTGGACTCACTGACACCGCGGGGGTACCCAGGTTCCCTGTGGACTCACTGACACCGCGGGGGGCCCCGGTTCCCTGTGGACTCACTGACACCGCGGGGGCGGGCCCAGGTTCCCTGTGGACTCACTGACACCGCGGGGGCCCAGGTTCCCTGTGGACTCACTGACACCGCGGGGGGCCCAGGTTCCCTGTGGACTCACTAACACCGCGGGGGCGGGCCCAGGTTCCCTGTGGGCTCACTGACACCGCGGGGGGCTCAGGTTCCCTGTGGACTCACTGACCCCGCGGGGGGCCCAGGTTCCCTGTGGACTCACTGACACCGCGGGGGCCCAGGTTCCCTGTGGACTCACTGACACCGCGGGGTGTGCCCAGGTTCCCTGTGGTCTCACTGACACCGCGGGGGGCCCAGGTTCCCTGTGGACTCACTGACACCGCGGGGGGCCCAGGTTCCCTGTGGACTCACTGACACCGCGGGGGCGGACCCAGGTTCCCTGTGGTCTCACTAACACCGCGGGGGCCCAGGTTCCCTGTGGACTCACTGACACCGCGGGGGGCCCAGGTTCCCTGTGGACTCACTAACACCGCGGGGGCGGGCCCAGGTTCCCTGTGGGCTCACTGACACCGCGGGGGGCTCAGGTTCCCTGTGGACTCACTGACCCCGCGGGGGGCCCAGGTTCCCTGTGGACTCACTGACACCGCGGGGGCCCAGGTTCCCTGTGGACTCACTGACAACGCGGGGTGTGCCCAGGTTCCCTGTGGTCTCACTGACACCGCGGGGGGCCCAGGTTCCCTGTGGACTCACTGACACCGCGGGGGGCCCAGGTTCCCTGTGGACTCACTAACACCGCGGGGGGCCCAGGTTCCCTGTGGACTCACTGACACCGCGGGGGGCCCAGGTTCCCTGTGGACTCACTGACACCGCGGGGGCGGACCCAGGTTCCCTGTGGACTCACTGACACCGCGGGGGGTCCAGGTTCCCTGTGGACTCACTGACACCGCGGGGGGCCCAGGTTCCCTGTGGACTCACTAACACCGCGGGGGGCCCAGGTTCCCTGTGGACTCACTGACACCGCGGGGGGCCCAGGTTCCCTGTGGACTCACTGACACCGCGGGGGGCCCAGGTTCCCTGTGGACTCACTGACACCGCGGGGGCCCAGGTTCCCTGTGGAATCACTAACACCGCGGGGGGCCCAGGTTCCCTGTGGACTCACTGACACCGCGGGGGGCCCAGGTTCCCTGTGGGCTCACTGACACCGCGGGGGGCCCAGGTTCCCTGTGGACTCACTGACACCGCGGGGGGCCCAGGTTTCCTGTGGACTCACTAACACCGCGGGGGGACCCAGGTTCCCTGTGGACTCACTGACACCGCGGGGGGCCCAGGTTCCCTGTGGACTCACTGACACCGCGGGGGGCCCAGGTTCCCTATGGACCCACTGACCCCGCGGGGGCCCAGGTTCCCTGTGGACTCACTAACACCGCGGGGGACCCAGGTTCCCTGTGGACTCACTGACACCGCGGGGGCGGGCCCAGGGCCCAGGTTCCCTGTGGACTCACTAACACCGCGGGGGCCCAGGTTCCCTGTGGACCCACTGACCCCGCGGGGACCCAGGTTCCCTGTGGACTCACTAACACCGCGGGGGGCCCAGGTTCCCTGTGGACTCACTAACACCGCGGGGGGCCCAGGTTCCCTGTGGACTCACTAACACCGCGGGGGGCCCAGGTTCCCTGTGGACTCACTGACACCGCGGGGCCCCCAGGTTCCCTGTGGACTCACTGACACCGCGGGGACCCAGGTTCCCTGTGGACTCACTGACACCGCGGGGGGCCCAGGTTCCCTGTGGACTCACTAACACCGCGGGGGGCCCAGGTTCCCTGTGGACTCACTGACACCGCGGGGGCCCAGGTTCCCTGTGGACTCACTGACACCGCGGGGGGCCCAGGTTCCCTGTGGACTCACTGACACCGCGGGGACCCAGGTTCCCTGTGGACTCACTGACACCGCGGGGGGCCCAGGTTCCCTGTGGACTCACTAACACCGCGGGGGGCCCAGGTTCCCTGTGGACTCACTGACACCGCGGGGGCCCAGGTTCCCTGTGGACTCACTGACACCGCGGGGGGCCCAGGTTCCCTGTGGACCCACTGACCCCGCGGGGGCCCAGGTTCCCTGTGGACTCACTAACACCGCGGGGGGCCCAGGTTCCCTGTGGACTCACTGACACCGCGGGGGACCCAGGTTCCCTGTGGACTCACTGACACCGCGGGGGCGGGCCCAGGGCCCAGGTTCCCTGTGGACTCACTAACACCGCGGGGGCCCAGGTTCCCTGTGGACCCACTGACCCCGCGGGGACCCAGGTTCCCTGTGGACTCACTAACACCGCGGGGGGCCCAGGTTCCCTGTGGACTCACTAACACCGCGGGGGGCCCAGGTTCCCTGTGGACTCACTAACACCGCGGGAGGCCCAGGTTCCCTGTGGACTCACTGACACCGCGGGGCCCCCAGGTTCCCTGTGGACTCACTGACACCGCGGGGACCCAGGTTCCCTGTGGACTCACTGACACCGCGGGGGGGCCCAGGTTCCCTGTGGACTCACTAACACCGCGGGGGGCCCAGGTTCCCTGTGGACTCACTGACACCGCGGGGGCCCAGGTTCCCTGTGGACTCACTGACACCGCGGGGGGCCCAGGTTCCCTGTGGACTCACTGACACCGCGGGGGACCCAGGTTCCCTGTGGACTCACTGACACCGCGGGGGGCCAGGTTCCCTGTGGACTCACTGACACCGCGGGGGGCACAGGTTCCCTGTGGACTCACTGACACCGCGGGGGGCCAGGTTCCCTGTGGACTCACTGACACCGCGGGGGCGGACCCAGGTTCCCTGTGGACTCACTGACACCGCGGGGGCCCAGGTTCCCTGTGGACTCACTGACACCGCGGGGGGCCCAGGTTCCCTGTGGACCCACTGACACCGCGGGGGCCCAGGTTCCCTGTGGACTCACTAACACCGCGGGGGGCCCAGGTTCCCTGTGGACTCACTGACACCGCGGGGGACCCAGGTTCCCTGTGGACTCACTGACACCGCGGGGGGCCCAGGTTCCCTGTGGACTCACTGACACCGCGGGGGACCCAGGTTCCCTGTGGACTCACTGACACCGCGGGGGGCCCAGGTTCCCTGTGGACTCACTGACACCGCGGGGGGCACAGGTTCCCTGTGGACTCACTGACACCGCGGGGGGCCCAGGTTCCCTGTGGACTCACTGACACCGCGGGGGGCCCAGGTTCCCTGTGGACTCACTGACACCGCGGGGGACCCAGGTTCCCTGTGGACTCACTGACACCGCGGGGGGCCCAGGTTCCCTGTGGACTCACTGACACCGCGGGGGGCCCAGGTTCCCTGTGGACTCACTGACACCGCGGGGGGCCCAGGTTCCCTGTGGACTCACTGACACCGCGGGGGGCCCAGGTTCCCTGTGGACTCACTGACACCGCGGGGGGCCCAGGTTCCCTGTGGACTCACTGACACCGCGGGGGGCCCAGGTTCCCTGTGGACTGACTGACACCGCGGGGGGCCCAGGTTCCCTGTGGACTCAGTGACACCGCGGGGGGCCCAGGTTCCCTGTGGACTCACTGACACCGCGGGGGGACCCAGGTTCCCTGTGGACTCACTGACACCGCGGGGGGCCCAGGTTCCCTGTGGACTCACTGACACCGCGGGGGGCCCAGGTTCCCTGTGGACTCACTGACACCGCGGGGGGCCCAGGTTCCCTGTGGACTCACTGACACCGCGGGGGGCCCAGGTTCCCTGTGGACTCACTGACACCGCGGGGGACCCAGGTTCCCTGTGGACTCACTAACACCGCGGGGGCCCAGGTTCCCTGTGGACTGACTGACACCGCGGGGGCCCCAGGTTCCCTGTGGACTCACTAACACCGCGGGGGGCCCAGGTTCCCTGTGGACTCACTGACACCGCGGGGGGCCCAGGTTCCCTGTGGACTCACTGACACCGCGGGGGGCCCAGGTTCCCTGTGGACCCACTGACACTGCGGGGGGCGGGCCCAGGTTCCCTGTGGGCTCACTGACACCGCGGGGGGCCCAGGGCCCAGGTTCCCTGTGGACTCACTGACACCGCGGGGGGCCCAGGTTCCCTGTGGACCCACTGACACCGCGGGGGGCGGGCCCAGGTTCCCTGTGGACTCACTGACACCGCGGGGGGCCCAGGTTCCCTGTGGGCTCACTGACACCGCGGGGGGCCCAGGGCCCAGGTTCCCTGTGGGCTCACTGACACCGCGGGGGGCCCAGGGCCCAGGTTCCCTGTGGGCTCACTGACACCGCGGGGCCCAGGGCCCAGGTTCCCTGTGGACTCACTGACACCGCGGGGGGCCCAGGGCCCAGGTTCCCTGTGGACTCACTGACACCGCGGGGGGCCCAGGTTCCCTGTGGACTCACTGACACCGCGGGGGGCCCAGGTTCCCTGTGGGCTGACTGACACCGCGGGGGGCCCAGGTTCCCTGTGGACTCACTGACACCCCGGGGGGACCCAGGTTCCCTGTGGACTGACTGACACCGCGGGGGGCCCAGGTTCCCTGTGGTCTCACTGACACCGCGGGGGGCCCAGGTTCCCTGTGGACTCACTGACACCGCGGGGCCCAGGGCCCAGGTTCCCTGTGGACTCACTAACACCGCGGGGGGCCCAGGTTCCCTGTGGACTCACTGACACCGCGGGGGGCACAGGTTCCCTGTGGACTCACTGACACCGCGGGGGGCCCAGGTTCCCTGTGGACTCACTGACACCGCGGGGGGCCCAGGTTCCCTGTGGACTCACTGACACCGCGGGGGGCCCAGGTTCCCTGTGGACTCACTGACACCCCGGGGGGCCCAGGTTCCCTGTGGACTCACTGACACCGCGGGGGACCCAGGTTCCCTGTGGACTCACTGACACCGCGGGGGGCCCAGGTTCCCTGTGGACTCACTGACACCGCGGGGGGCCCAGGTTCCCTGTGGACTCACTGACACCGCGGGGGGCCCAGGTTCCCTGTGGACTCACTGACACCGCGGGGGCGGGCCCAGGTTCCCTGTGGACTCACTGACACCGCGGGGGACCCAGGTTCCCTGTGGACTCACTGACACCGCGGGGGGCCCAGGTTCCCTGTGGACTCACTGACACCGCGGGGGGCCCAGGTTCCCTGTGGACTCACTGACACCGCGGGGGCGGACCCAGGTTCCCAATGGACTCACTGCCACCGCGGGGGGCCCAGGTTCCCAATGGACTCACTGACACCGCGGGGGCGGACCCAGGTTCCCTGTGGACTCACTGACACCGCGGGGGGCCCAGGTTCCCTGTGGACTCACTGACACCGCGGGGGGCCCAGGTTCCCTGTGGACTCACTGACACCGCGGGGGGCCCAGGTTCCCTGTGGACTCACTGACACCGCGGGGGGCCCAGGTTCCCTGTGGACTGACTGACACCGCGGGGGGCCCAGGTTCCCTGTGGACTCAGTGACACCGCGGGGGGCCCAGGTTCCCTGTGGACTCACTGACACCGCGGGGGGACCCAGGTTCCCTGTGGACTCACTGACACCGCGGGGGCCCAGGTTCCCTGTGGACTCACTGACACCGCGGGGGGCCCAGGTTCCCTGTGGACTCACTGACACCGCGGGGGGCCCAGGTTCCCTGTGGACTCACTGACACCGCGGGGGGCCCAGGTTCCCTGTGGACTCACTGACACCGCGGGGGGCCCAGGTTCCCTGTGGACTCACTGACACCGCGGGGGACCCAGGTTCCCTGTGGACTCACTAACACCGCGGGGGCCCAGGTTCCCTGTGGACTGACTGACACCGCGGGGGCCCCAGATTCCCTGTGGACTCACTAACACCGCGGGGGGCCCAGGTTCCCTGTGGACTCACTGACACCGCGGGGGGCCCAGGTTCCCTGTGGACTCACTGACACCGCGGGGGGCCCAGGTTCCCTGTGGACCCACTGACACTGCGGGGGGCGGGCCCAGGTTCCCTGTGGGCTCACTGACACCGCGGGGGGCCCAGGGCCCAGGTTCCCTGTGGACTCACTGACACCGCGGGGGGCCCAGGTTCCCTGTGGACCCACTGACACCGCGGGGGGCGGGCCCAGGTTCCCTGTGGACTCACTGACACCGCGGGGGGCCCAGGTTCCCTGTGGGCTCACTGACACCGCGGGGGGCCCAAGGCCCAGGTTCCCTGTGGGCTCACTGACACCGCGGGGGGCCCAGGGCCCAGGTTCCCTGTGGGCTCACTGACACCGCGGGGCCCAGGGCCCAGGTTCCCTGTGGACTCACTGACACCGCGGGGGGCCCAGGGCCCAGGTTCCCTGTGGACTCACTGACACCGCGGGGGGCCCAGGTTCCCTGTGGACTCACTGACACCGCGGGGGGCCCAGGTTCCCTGTGGGCTGACTGACACCGCGGGGGGCCCAGGTTCCCTGTGGACTCACTGACACCCCGGGGGGACCCAGGTTCCCTGTGGACTGACTGACACCGCGGGGGGCCCAGGTTCCCTGTGGTCTCACTGACACCGCGGGGGGCCCAGGTTCCCTGTGGACTCACTGACACCGCGGGGCCCAGGGCCCAGGTTCCCTGTGGACTCACTAACACCGCGGGGGGCCCAGGTTCCCTGTGGACTCACTGACACCGCGGGGGGCACAGGTTCCCTGTGGACTCACTGACACCGCGGGGGGCCCAGGTTCCCTGTGGACTCACTGACACCGCGGGGGGCCCAGGTTCCCTGTGGACTCACTGACACCGCGGGGGGCCCAGGTTCCCTGTGGACTCACTGACACCCCGGGGGGCCCAGGTTCCCTGTGGACTCACTGACACCGCGGGGGACCCAGGTTCCCTGTGGACTCACTGACACCGCGGGGGGCCCAGGTTCCCTGTGGACTCACTGACACCGCGGGGGGCCCAGGTTCCCTGTGGACTCACTGACACCGCGGGGGGCCCAGGTTCCCTGTGGACTCACTGACACCGCGGGGGCGGGCCCAGGTTCCCTGTGGACTCACTGACACCGCGGGGGACCCAGGTTCCCTGTGGACTCACTGACACCGCGGGGGGCCCAGGTTCCCTGTGGACTCACTGACACCGCGGGGGACCCAGGTTCCCTGTGGACTCACTGACACCGCGGGGGCGGACCCAGGTTCCCAATGGACTCACTGCCACCGCGGGGGGCCCAGGTTCCCAATGGACTCACTGACACCGCGGGGGCGGACCCAGGTTCCCTGTGGACTCACTGACACCGCGGGGGGCCCAGGTTCCCTGTGGACTCACTGACACCGCGGGGGCCGGGGGGCCCAGGTTCCCTGTGGACTCACTGACACCGCGGGGGGCCCAGGTTCCCTGTGGACTCACTGACACCGCGGGGGGCCCAGGTTCCCTGTGGACTCACTGACACCGCGGGGGGCCCAGGTTCCCTGTGGACTCACTGACACCGCGGGGGGCCCAGGTTCCCTGTGGACTCACTGACACCGCGGGGGGCCCAGGTTCCCTGTGCACTCACTGACACCGCGGGGGGCCCAGGTTCCCTGTGGACTCACTGACACCGCGGGGGGCCCAGGTTCCCTGTGGACTCACTGACACCGCGGGGGGCCCAGGTTCCCTGTGGACTCACTGACACCCCGGGGGGACCCAGGTTCCCTGTGGACTCACTGACACCGCGGGGGGCCCAGGTTCCCTGTGGACTCACTGACACCGCGGGGGGCCCAGGTTCCCTGTGGACTCACTGACACCGCGGGGGGCCCAGGTTCCCTGTGGACTCACTGACCCCGCGGGGGGCCCAGGTTCCCTGTGGACTCACTGACACCGCGGGGGGCCCAGGTTCCCTGTGGACTCACTGACACCGCGGGGGGCCCAGGTTCCCTGTGGACTCACTGACACCGCGGGGGCCCAGGTTCCCTGTGGACCCACTGACACCGCGGGGGCCCAGGTTCCCTGTGGACTCACTGACACCGCGGGGGGCCCAGGTTCCCTGTGGACTCACTGACACCGCGGGGGGCCCAGGTTCCCTGTGGACTCACTGACACCGCGGGGGCAGACCCAGGTTCCCTGTGGACTCACTGACACCGCGGGGGGCCCAGGTTCCCTGTGGACTCACTGACACCGCGGGGGGCCCAGGTTCCCCTGTGGACTCACTGACACCGCGGGGGGCCCAGGTTCCCTGTGGACTCACTGACACCGCGGGGGGCGGGCCCAGGTTCCCTGTGGACTCACTGACACCGCGGGGGGCCCAGGTTCCCTGTGGACTCACTGACACCGCGGGGGGCGGGCCCAGGTTCCCTGTGGGCTCACTGACACCGCGGGGGGCCCAGGTTCCCTGTGGACTCACTGACACCGCGGGGGGCCCAGGGCCCAGGTTCCCTGTGGGCTCACTGACACCGCGGGGGCGGACCCAGGTTCCCTGTGGAGTCACTGACACCGCGGGGGCGGACCCAGGTTCCCTGTGGGCTCACTGACACCGCGGGGGCGGGCCCAGGTTCCCTGTGGACTCACTGACACCGCGGGGGGCCCAGGTTCCCTGTGGACTCACTGACACCGCGAAGGCGGACCCAGGTTCCCTGTGGACTCACTGACACCGCGGGCGGCCCAGGTTCCCTGTGGACTCACTGACACCGCGGGGGGCCCAGGTTCCCTGTGGACTCACTGACACCGCGGGGGCCCAGGTTCCCTGTGGACTCACTGACACCGCGGGGGGCCCAGGTTCCCTGTGGACTCACTGACACCGCGGGGGCGGACCCAGGTTCCCAATGGACTCACTGCCACCGCGGGGGGCCCAGGTTCCCATTGGACTCACTGACACCGCGGGGGCGGACCCAGGTTCCCTGTGGACTCACTGACACCGCGGGGGGCCCAGGTTCCCTGTGGACTCACTGACACCGCGGGGGCCGGGGGGCCCAGGTTCCCTGTGGACTCACTGACACCGCGGGGGGCCCAGGTTCCCTGTGGACTCACTGACACCGCGGGGGGCCCAGGTTCCCTGTGGACTCACTGACACCGCGGGGGGCCCAGGTTCCCTGTGGACTCACTGACACCGCGGGGGGCCCAGGTTCCCTGTGGACTCACTGACACCGCGGGGGGCCCAGGTTCCCTGTGCACTCACTGACACCGCGGGGGGCCCAGGTTCCCTGTGGACTCACTGACACCGCGGGGGGCCCAGGTTCCCTGTGGACTCACTGACACCGCGGGGGGCCCAGGTTCCCTGTGGACTCACTGACACCGCGGGGGCGGACCCAGGTTCCCTGTGGACTCACTGACATCGCGGGGGGCCCAGGTTCCCTGTGGACCCACTGACACCGCGGGGGGCCCAGGTTCCCTGTGGACCCACTGACACCGCGGGGGGCCCAGGTTCCCGGTGGACTCACTGACACCGCGGGGGACCCAGGTTCCCTGTGGACTCACTGACCCCGCGGGGGGCCCAGGTTCCCTGTGGACTCACTGACACCGCGGGGGGCCCAGGTTCCCTGTGGACTCACTGACACCGCGGGGGGCCCAGGTTCCCTGTGGACTCACTGACACCGCGGGGGCCCAGGTTCCCTGTGGACTCACTGACACCGCGGGGGCGGGCCGGGGGGCCCAGGTTCCCTGTGGACTCACTGACACCGCGGGGCCGGGCCCCCAGGTTCCCTGTGGACTCACTGACATCGCGGGGGCGGGCCAAGGTTCCCCTGTGGACACACTGACACCGCGGGGGGCCCAGGTTCCCTGTGGACACACTGACACCGCGGGGGGCCCAGGTTCCATGTGGGCTCACTGACACCGCGGGGGCGGGCCAAGGTTCCCCTGTGGACACACTGACACCGCGGGGGGCCCAGGTTCCCTGTGGACTCACTGACACCGCGGGGGGCCCAGGTTCCCTGTGGACTCACTGACACCGCGGGGGGCCCAAGTTTCCTGTGGACTCACTGACACCGCGGGGGGCCCAGGTTCCCTGTGGACTCACTGACACCGCGGGGGGCCCAGGTTCCCTGTGGACTCACTGACACCGCGGGGGCGGACCCAGGTTCCCTGTGGACTCACTGACACCGCGGGGGGCCCAGGTTCCCTGTGGACTCACTGACACCGCGGGGGCGGACCCAGGTTCCCTGTGGACTCACTGACACCGCGGGGGCGGACCCAGGTTCCCTGTGGACTCACTGACACCGCGGGGGGCCCAGGTTCCCTGTGGACTCACTGACACCGCGGGGGGCCAGGTTCCCTGTGGACTCACTGACACCGCGGGGGGGCCCAGGTTCCCTGTGCACTCACTGACACCGTGGGGGGCCAGGTTCCCTGTGGACTCACTGACACCGCGGGGGGCCCAGGTTCCCTGTGGACTCACTGACACCGCGGGGGGCCCAGGTTCCCTGTGGACTCACTGACACCGCGGGGGGCCCAGGTTCCCTGTGCACTCACTGACACCGCGGGGGGCCCAGGTTCCCTGTGGACTCACTGACACCGCGGGGGCGGACCCAGGTTCCCTGTGGACTCACTGACACCGCGGGGGGCCCAGGTTCCCTGTGGACTCACTGACACCGCGGGGGCGGACCCAGGTTCCCTGTGGACTCACTGACACCGCGGGGGCCCAGGTTCCCTGTGGACTCACTGACACCGCGGGGGCGGGCCGGGGGGCCCAGGTTCCCTGTGGACTCACTGACACCGCGAGGCCGGGCCCCCAGGTTCCCTGTGGACTCACTGACACCGCGGGGGCGGGCCAAGGTTCCCCTGTGGACACACTGACACCGCGGGGGGCCCAGGTTCCATGTGGGCTGACTGACACCGCGGGGGCGGGCCCAGGTTCCCTGTGGACTCACTGACACCGCGGGGGGCCCAGGTTCCCTGTGGACTCACTGACACCGCGGGGGGCCCAGGTTCCCTGTGGACTCACTGACACCGCGGGGGGCCCAGGTTCCCTGTGGACTCACTGACACCGCGGGGGCGGGCCCAGGTTCCCTGTGGACTCACTGACACCGCGGGGGGCCCAGGTTCCCTGTGGACTCACTGACACCGCGGGGGGCCCAGGTTCCCTGTGGACTCACTGACACCGCGGGGAGCCCAGGTTCCCTGTGGACTCACTGACACCGCGGGGGGCCCAGGTTCCCTGTGGACTCACTGACACCGCGGGGGGCCCAGGGCCCAGGTTCCCTGTGGGCTCACTGACACCGAGGGGGCGGGCCCAGGTTCCCTGTGGACTCACTGACACCGCGGGGGCGGACCCAGGTTCCCTGTGGGCTCACTGACACCGCGGGGGGCCCAGGTTCCCTGTGGACTCACTGACACCGCGGGGGCGGACCCAGGTTCCCTGTGGACTCACTGACACCGCGGGGGCGGACCCAGGTTCCCAATGGACTCACTGCCACCGCGGGGGGCCCAGGTTCCCAATGGACTCACTGACACCGCGGGGGCGGACCCAGGTTCCCTGTGGACTCACTGACACCGCGGGGGCCGGGGGGCCCAGGTTCCCTGTGGACTCACTGACACCGCGGGGGGCCCAGGTTCCCTGTGGACTCACTGACACCGCGGGGGGCCCAGGTTCCCTGTGGACTCACTGACACCGCGGGGGGCCCAGGTTCCCTGTGGACTCACTGACATCGCAGGGGGCCCAGGTTCCCTGTGGACTCACTGACACCGTGGGGGGCCCAGGTTCCCTGTGGACTCACTGACACCGCGGGGGGCCCAGGTTCCCTGTGCACTCACTGACACCGCGGGGGGCCCAGGTTCCCTGTGGACTCACTGACACCGCGGGGGGCCCAGGTTCCCTGTGGACTCACTGACACCGCGGGGGGCCCAGGTTCCCTGTGGACTCACTGACACCGCGGTGGCGGACCCAGGTTCCCTGTGGACTCACTGACACCGCGGGGGCCCAGGTTCCCTGTGGACTCAGTGACACCGCGGGGGACCCAGGTTCCCTGTGTACTCACTGACACCGCGGGGGGCCCAGGTTCCCTGTGGACTCACTGACACCGCGGGGGCGGACCCAGGTTCCCTGTGGACTCACTGACACCGCGGGGGGCCCAGGTTCCCTGTGGACTCACTGACACCGCGGGGGGCCCAGGTTCCCTGTGGACTCACTGACACCGCGGGGGCGGGCCCAGGTTCCCTGTGGACTCAGTGACACCGCGGGGGACCCAGGTTCCCTGTGGACTCACTGACACCGCGGGGGGCCCAGGTTCCCTGTGGACTCACTGACACCGCGGGGGGCCCAGGTTCCCTGTGGACTCACTGACACCGCGGGGGCGGACCCAGGTTCCCTGTGGACTCACTGACACCGCGGGGGCGGACCCAGGTTCCCTGTGGACTCACTAACACCGCGGGGGCGGACCCAGGTTCCCTGTGGACCCACTGACACCGCGGGGGGCCCAGGTTCCCTGTGGACTCACTGACACCGCGGGGGGCCCAGGTTCCCTGTGGACTCACTGACACCGCGGGGGCGGGCCCAGGTTCCCTGTGGACTCACTGACACCGCGGGGGCGGGCCCAGGTTCCCTGTGGACTCACTGACACCGCGGGGGCGGGCCCAGGTTCCCTGTGGACTCACTGACACCGCGGGCCCAGGTTCCCTGTGGACCCACTGACACCGCGGGGGGCCCAGGTTCCCTGTGGACTCACTGACACCGCGGGGGACCCAGGTTCCCTGTGGACTCACTGACCCCGCGGGGGGCCCAGGTTCCCTGCAGACTCACTGACACCGCGGGGGGCCCAGGTTCCCTGTGGACTCACTGACACCGCGGGGGCCCAGGTTCCCTGTGGACTCACTGACACCGCGGGGGCGGGCCGGGGGGCCCAGGTTCCCTGTGGACTCACTGACACCGCGGGGCCGGGCCCCCAGGTTCCCTGTGGACTCACTGACACCGCGGGGGCGGGCCAAGGTTCCCCTGTGGACACACTGACACCGCGGGGAGCCCAGGTTCCCTGTGGACACACTGACACCGCGGGGGGCCCAGGTTCCATGTGGGCTCACTGACACCGCGGGGGCGGGCCAAGGTTCCCCTGTGGACACACTGACACCGCGGGGGGCCCAGGTTCCCTGTGGGCTCACTGACACCGCGGGGGGCCCAGGTTCCCTGTGGACTCACTGACACCGCGGGGGCGGGCCCAGGTTCCCTGTGGACTCACTGACACCGCGGGGGGCCCAGGTTCCCTGTGGACTCACTGACACCGCGGGGGGCCCAGGTTCCCTGTGGACTCACTGACACCGCGGGGGCGGGCCCCCAGGTTCCCTGTGGACTCACTAACACCGCGGGGGCGGGCCCCCAGGTTCCCTGTGGACTCAGTGACACCGCGGGGGCGGGCCCAGGTTCCCTGTGGACTCACTGACACCGCGGGGGGCCCAGGTTCCCTGTGGACTCACTGACACCGCGGGGGGCCCAGGTTCCCTGTGGACTCACTGACACCGCGGGGGGCCCAGGTTCCCTGTGGACTCACTGACACCGCGGGGGGCCCAGGTTCCCTGTGGACTCACTGACACCGCGGGGTCCCAGGTTCCCTGTGGACTCACTGACACCGCGGGGGGCCCAGGTTCCCTGTGGACTCACTGACACCGCGGGGGCGGACCCAGGTTCCCTGTGGACTCACTGACACCGCGGGGGGCCCAGGTTCCCTGTGGACTCACTGACACCGCGGGGGCGGGCCCAGGTTCCCTGTGGACTCACTGACACCGCGGGGGCGGACCCCCAGGTTCCCTGTGGACTCACTGACACCGCGGGGGGCCCAGGTTCCATGTGGACTCACTGACACCGCGGGGGGCCCAGGTTCCCTGTGGACTCACTGACACCGCGGGGGCGGGCCCAGGTTCCCTGTGGACTCACTGACACCGCGGGGGGCCCAGGTTCCCTGTGGACTCACTGACACCGCGGGGGGCCCAGGTTCCCTGTGGACTCACTGACACCGCGGGGGCGGGCCCCCAGGTTCCCTGTGGACTCACTAACACCGCGGGGGCGGGCCCCCAGGTTCCCTGTGGACTCAGTGACACCGCGGGGGCGGGCCCAGGTTCCCTGTGGACTCACTGACACCGCGGGGGGCCCAGGTTCCCTGTGGACTCACTGACACCGCGGGGGCGGGCCCCCAGGTTCCCTGTGGACTCACTAACACCGCGGGGGCGGGCCCCCAGGTTCCCTGTGGACTCAGTGACACCGCGGGGGCGGGCCCAGGTTCCCTGTGGGCTCACTGACACCGCGGGGGCGGGCCCAGGTTCCCTGTGGACTCACTGACACCGCGGGGGCGGGCCCAGGTTCCCTGTGGACTCACTGACACCGCGGGGGGCCCAGGTTCCCTGTGGACTCAGTGACACCCCGGGGGGACCCAAGTTCCCTGTGGACTCACTGACACCGCGGGGGGCCCAGGTTCCCTGTGGACTCACTGACACCGCGGGGGGCCCAGGTTCCCTGTGGACTCACTGACACCGCGGGGGGCCCAGGTTCCCTGTGGACACACTAACACCGCGGGGGGCCCAGGTTTCCTGTGGACTCACTGACACCGCGGGGGGCCCAGGTTCCCTGTGGACTCACTGACACCGCGGGGGGCCCAGGTTCCCTGTGGACTCACTGACACCGCGGGGGGCCCAGGTTCACTGTGGACTCACTGACACCGCGGGGGGCCCAGGTTCCCTGTGGACTCACTGACACCGCGGGGGGCCCAGGTTCCCTGTGGACTCACTGACACCGCGGGGGGCCCAGGTTCACTGTGGACTCACTGACACCGCGGGGGGCCCAGGTTCACTGTGGACTCAGTGACACCGCGGGGGGCCCAGGTTCCCTGTGGACTCACTGACACCGCGGGGCCGGGCCTCCAGGTTCCCTGTGGACTCACTGACACCGCGGGGGCGGGCCAAGGTTCCCCTGTGGACACACTGACACCGCGGGGGGCCCAGGTTCCCTGTGGGCTCACTGACACCGCGGGGGGCCCAGGTTCCCTGTGGACTCACTGACACCGCGGGGGGCCCAGGTTCCCTGTGGACTCACTGACACCGCGGGGGGCCCAGGTTCCCTGTGGACTCACTGACACCGCGGGGGCGGGCCCAGGTTCCCTGTGGACTCAGTGACACCGCGGGGGACCCAGGTTCCCTGTGGACTCACTGACACCGCGGGGGGCCCAGGTTCCCTGTGGACTCACTGACACCGCGGGGGGCCCAGGTTCCCTGTGGACTCACTGACACCGCGGGGGCGGACCCAGGTTCCCTGTGGACTCACTGACACCGCGGGGGCGGACCCAGGTTCCCTGTGGACTCACTAACACCGCGGGGGCGGACCCAGGTTCCCTGTGGACCCACTGACACCGCGGGGGGCCCAGGTTCCCTGTGGACTCACTGACACCGCGGGGGGCCCAGGTTCCCTGTGGACTCACTGACACCGCGGGGGCGGGCCCAGGTTCCCTGTGGACTCACTGACACCGCGGGGGCGGGCCCAGGTTCCCTGTGGACTCACTGACACCGCGGGGGCGGGCCCAGGTTCCCTGTGGACTCACTGACACCGCGGGCCCAGGTTCCCTGTGGACCCACTGACACCGCGGGGGGCCCAGGTTCCCTGTGGACTCACTGACACCGCGGGGGACCCAGGTTCCCTGTGGACTCACTGACCCCGCGGGGGGCCCAGGTTCCCTGCAGACTCACTGACACCGCGGGGGGCCCAGGTTCCCTGTGGACTCACTGACACCGCGGGGGCCCAGGTTCCCTGTGGACTCACTGACACCGCGGGGGCGGGCCGGGGGGCCCAGGTTCCCTGTGGACTCACTGACACCGCGGGGCCGGGCCCCCAGGTTCCCTGTGGACTCACTGACACCGCGGGGGCGGGCCAAGGTTCCCCTGTGGACACACTGACACCGCGGGGAGCCCAGGTTCCCTGTGGGCTCACTGACACCGCGGGGGGCCCAGGTTCCCTGTGGACTCACTGACACCGCGGGGGCGGGCCCAGGTTCCCTGTGGACTCACTGACACCGCGGGGGGCCCAGGTTCCCTGTGGACTCACTGACACCGCGGGGGGCCCAGGTTCCCTGTGGACTCACTGACACCGCGGGGGCGGGCCCCCAGGTTCCCTGTGGACTCACTAACACCGCGGGGGCGGGCCCCCAGGTTCCCTGTGGACTCAGTGACACCGCGGGGGCGGGCCCAGGTTCCCTGTGGACTCACTGACACCGCGGGGGGCCCAGGTTCCCTGTGGACTCACTGACACCGCGGGGGGCCCAGGTTCCCTGTGGACTCACTGACACCGCGGGGGGCCCAGGTTCCCTGTGGACTCACTGACACCGCGGGGGGCCCAGGTTCCCTGTGGACTCACTGACACCGCGGGGGGCCCAGGTTCCCTGTGGACTCACTGACACCGCGGGGGCGGACCCAGGTTCCCTGTGGACTCACTGACACCGCGGGGGGCCCAGGTTCCCTGTGGACTCACTGACACCGCGGGGGGCCCAGGTTCCATGTGGACTCACTGACACCGCGGGGGGCCCAGGTTCCCTGTGGACTCACTGACACCGCGGGGGCGGGCCCAGGTTCCCTGTGGACTCACTGACACCGCGGGGGCGGACCCCCAGGTTCCCTGTGGACTCACTGACACCGCGGGGGGCCCAGGTTCCATGTGGACTCACTGACACCGCGGGGGGCCCAGGTTCCCTGTGGACTCACTGACACCGCGGGGGCGGGCCCAGGTTCCCTGTGGACTCACTGACACCGCGGGGGGCCCAGGTTCCCTGTGGACTCACTGACACCGCGGGGGGCCCAGGTTCCCTGTGGACTCACTGACACCGCGGGGGCGGGCCCCCAGGTTCCCTGTGGACTCACTAACACCGCGGGGGCGGGCCCCCAGGTTCCCTGTGGACTCAGTGACACCGCGGGGGCGGGCCCAGGTTCCCTGTGGACTCACTGACACCGCGGGGGGCCCAGGTTCCCTGTGGACTCACTGACACCGCGGGGGCGGGCCCCCAGGTTCCCTGTGGACTCACTAACACCGCGGGGGCGGGCCCCCAGGTTCCCTGTGGACTCAGTGACACCGCGGGGGCGGGCCCAGGTTCCCTGTGGACTCACTGACACCGCGGGGGGCCCAGGTTCCCTGTGGACTCACTGACACCGCGGGGGGCCCAGGTTCCCTGTGGACTCACTGACACCGCGGGGGGCCCAGGTTCCCTGTGGACTCACTGACACCGCGGGGGGCCCAGGTTCCCTGTGGACTCACTGACACCGCGGGGGGCCCAGGTTCCCTGTGGACTCACTGACACCGCGGGGGGCCCAGGTTCACTATTGACTCAGTGACACCGCGGGGGGCCCAGGTTCCCTGTGGGCTCACTGACACCGCGGGGGCGGGCCCAGGTTCCCTGTGGACTCACTGACACCGCGGGGGCGGGCCCAGGTTCCCTGTGGGCTCACTGACACCGCGGTGGGCCCAGGTTCCCTGTGGACTCACTGACACCGCGGGGGGCCCAGGTTCCCTGTGGACTCAGTGACACCCCGGGGGGACCCAAGTTCCCTGTGGACTCACTGACACCGCGGGGGGCCCAGGTTCCCTGTGGACTCACTGACACCGCGGGGGGCCCAGGTTCCCTGTGGACTCACTGACACCGCGGGGGGCCCAGGTTCCCTGTGGACTCACTGACACCGCGGGGGGCCCAGGTTCCCTGTGGACTCACTGACACCGCGGGGGGCCCAGGTTCCCTGTGGACTCACTGACACCGCGGGGGGCCCAGGTTCCCTGTGGACTCACTGACACCGCGGGGGGCCCAGGTTCACTGTGGACTCACTGACACCGCGGGGGGCCCAGGTTCCCTGTGGACTCACTGACACCGCGGGGGGCCCAGGTTCCCTGTGGACTCACTGACACCGCGGGGGGCCCAGGTTCACTGTGGACTCACTGACACCGCGGGGGGCCCAGGTTCACTGTGGACTCAGTGACACCGCGGGGGGCCCAGGTTCCCTGTGGACTCACTGACACCGCGGGGCCGGGCCCCCAGGTTCCCTGTGGACTCACTGACACCGCGGGGGCGGGCCAAGGTTCCCCTGTGGACACACTGACACCGCGGGGGGCCCAGGTTCCCTGTGGGCTCACTGACACCGCGGGGGGCCCAGGTTCCCTGTGGACTCACTGACACCGCGGGGGGCCCAGGTTCCCTGTGGACTCACTGACACCGCGGGGGGCCCAGGTTCCCTGTGGACTCACTGACACCGCGGGGGCGGGCCCCCAGGTTCCCTGTGGACTCAGTGACACCGCGGGGGCGGGCCCAGGTTCCCTGTGGACTCACTGACACCGCGGGGGCGGGCCCCCAGGTTCCCTGTGGGCTCACTGACACCGCGGGGGGCCCAGGTTCCCTGTGGACTCACTGACACCGCGGGGGGCCCAGGTTCCCTGTGGACTCACTGACACCGCGGGGGGCCCAGGTTCCCTGTGGACTCACTGACACCGCGGGGGGCCCAGGTTCCCTGTGGACTCACTGACACCGCGGGGGGCCCAGGTTCCCTGTGGACTCACTGACACCGCGGGGGGCCCAGGTTCCCTGTGGACTCACTGACACCGCGGGGGGCCCAGGTTCACTGTGGACTCACTGACACCGCGGGGGGCCCAGGTTCCCTGTGGGCTCACTGACGCGGGGGCGGGCTCAGGTTCCCTGTGGACTCACTGACACCGCGGGGGGCCCAGGTTCCCTGTGGACTCACTGACACCGCGGGGGCCCAGGTTCCCTGTGGACTCACTGACACCGCGGGGTGTGCCCAGGTTCCCTGTGGTCTCACTGACACCGCGGGGGGCCCAGGTTCCCTGTGGACTCACTGACACCGCGGGGGGCCCAGGTTCCCTGTGGACTCACTGACACCGCGGGGGCGGACCCAGGTTCCCTGTGGTCTCACTAACACCGCGGGGGCCCAGGTTCCCTGTGGACTCACTGACACCGCGGGGGGCCCAGGTTCCCTGTGGACTCACTAACACCGCGGGGGCGGGCCCAGGTTCCCTGTGGGCTCACTGACACCGCGGGGGGCTCAGGTTCCCTGTGGACTCACTGACCCCGCGGGGGGCCCAGGTTCCCTGTGGACTCACTGACACCGCGGGGGCCCAGGTTCCCTGTGGACTCACTGACACCGCGGGGTGTGCCCAGGTTCCCTGTGGTCTCACTGACACCGCGGGGGGCCCAGGTTCCCTGTGGACTCACTGACACCGCGGGGGGCCCAGGTTCCCTGTGGACTCACTGACACCGCGGGGGGCCCAGGTTCCCTGTGGACTCACTGACACCGCGGGGGCGGACCCAGGTTCCCTGTGGACTCACTGACACCGCGGGGGGTCCAGGTTCCCTGTGGACTCACTGACACCGCGGGGGGCCCAGGTTCCCTGTGGACTCACTAACACCGCGGGGGGCCCAGGTTCCCTGTGGACTCACTGACACCGCGGGGGGCCCAGGTTCCCTGTGGACTCACTGACACCGCGGGGGGCCCAGGTTCCCTGTGGACTCACTTACACCGCGGGGGGCCCAGGTTCCCTGTGGACTCACTGACACCGCGGGGGGCCCAGGTTCCCTGTGGACTCACTGACACCGCGGGGGGCCCAGGTTCCCTGTGGACTCACTGACACCGCGGGGGCGGACCCAGGTTCCCTGTGGACTCACTAACACCGCGGGGGCGGGCCCAGGTTCCCTGTGGACTCACTGACCCCGCGGGGGCCCAGGTTCCCTGTGGACTCACTGACACCGCTGGGGGCGGGCCCAGGTTCCCTGTGGACTCACTAACACCGCGGGGGGCCCAGGTTCCCTGTGGACTCACTGACACCGCGGGGGGCCCAGGTTCCCTGTGGACTCACTGACACCGCGGGGGGCCCAGGTTCCCTGTGGGCTCACTGACACCGCGGGGGCGGGCTCAGGTTCCCTGTGGACTCACTGACACCGCGGGGGGACCCAGGTTCCCTGTGGACTCACTGACACCGCGGGGGGCCCCGGTTCCCTGTGGACTCACTGACACCGCGGGGGCGGGCCCAGGTTCCCTGTGGACTCACTGACACCGCGGGGGCCCAGGTTCCCTGTGGACTCACTGACACCGCGGGGGGCCCTGGTTCCCTGTGGACTCACTAACACCGCGGGGGCGGGCCCA
Source organism: Pristiophorus japonicus (assembly GCF_044704955.1). NCBI lineage: Eukaryota > Metazoa > Chordata > Chondrichthyes > Pristiophoridae > Pristiophorus > Pristiophorus japonicus. The sequence goes on from NC_092005.1 coordinate 2,890,936, forward strand.
GGTTCCCTGTGGGCTCACTGACACCGCGGGGGGCTCAGGTTCCCTGTGGACTCACTGACCCCGCGGGGGGCCCAGGTTCCCTGTGGACTCACTGACACCGCGGGGGCCCAGGTTCCCTGTGGACTCACTGACACCGCGGGGTGTGCCCAGGTTCCCTGTGGTCTCACTGACACCGCGGGGGGCCCAGGTTCCCTGTGGACTCACTGACACCGCGGGGGGCCCAGGTTCCCTGTGGACTCACTGACACCGCGGGGGCGGACCCAGGTTCCCTGTGGTCTCACTAACACCGCGGGGGCCCAGGTTCCCTGTGGACTCACTGACACCGCGGGGGGCCCAGGTTCCCTGTGGACTCACTAACACCGCGGGGGCGGGCCCAGGTTCCCTGTGGGCTCACTGACACCGCGGGGGGCTCAGGTTCCCTGTGGACTCACTGACCCCGCGGGGGGCCCAGGTTCCCTGTGGACTCACTGACACCGCGGGGGCCCAGGTTCCCTGTGGACTCACTGACACCGCGGGGTGTGCCCAGGTTCCCTGTGGTCTCACTGACACCGCGGGGGGCCCAGGTTCCCTGTGGACTCACTGACACCGCGGGGGGCCCAGGTTCCCTGTGGACTCACTAACACCGCGGGGGGCCCAGGTTCCCTGTGGACTCACTGACACCGCGGGGGGCCCAGGTTCCCTGTGGACTCACTGACACCGCGGGGGCGGACCCAGGTTCCCTGTGGACTCACTGACACCGCGGGGGGTCCAGGTTCCCTGTGGACTCACTGACACCGCGGGGGGCCCAGGTTCCCTGTGGACTCACTAACACCGCGGGGGGCCCAGGTTCCCTGCGGACTCACTGACACCGCGGGGGGCCCAGGTTCCCTGTGGACTCACTGACACCGCGGGGGGCCCAGGTTCCCTGTGGACTCACTGACACCGCGGGGGCCCAGGTTCCCTGTGGACTCACTAACACCGCGGGGGGCCCAGGTTCCCTGTGGACTCACTGACACCGCGGGGGGCCCAGGTTCCCTGTGGGCTCACTGACACCGCGGGGGGCCCAGGTTCCCTGTGGACTCACTGACACCGCGGGGGGCCCAGGTTTCCTGTGGACTCACTAACACCGCGGGGGGACCCAGGTTCCCTGTGGACTCACTAACACCGCGGGGGGCCCAGGTTCCCTGTGGACTCACTGACACCGCGGGGGGCCCAGGTTCCCTGTGGACTCAGTGACACCGCGGGGGGCCCAGGTTCCCTGTGGACTCAGTGACACCGCGGGGGGCCCAGGTTCCCTGTGGACTCAGTGACACCGCGGGGGGCCCAGGTTCCCTGTGGACTCACTGACCCCGCGGGGGGCCCAGGTTCCCTGTGGACTCACTGACCCCGCGGGGGACCCAGGTTCCCTGTGGACTCACTGACCCCGCGGGGGACCCAGGTTCCCTGTGGACTCACTGACACCGCGGGGGGCCCAGGTTCCCTGTGGACTCACTGACCCCGCGGGGGACCCAGGTTCCCTGTGGACTCACTGACACCGCGGGGGGCCCAGGTTCCCTGTGGACTCAGTGACACCGCGGGGGGCCCAGGTTCCCTGTGGACTCACTGACACCGCGGGGGGCCCAGGTTCCCTGTGGACTCACTGACCCCGCGGGGGACCCAGGTTCCCTGTGGACTCACTGACCCCGCGGGGGACCCAGGTTCCCTGTGGACTCAGTGACACCGCGGGGGGCCCAGGTTCCCTGTGGACCCAGTGACACCGTGGGGGGCCAGGTTCCCTGTGGACTCACTGACACCGCGGGGGGCACAGGTTCCCTGTGGACTCACTGACACCGCGGGGGGCCCAGGTTCCCTGTGGACTCACTGACACCGCGGGGGGCCCAGGTTCCCTGTGGACTCACTGACACCGCGGGGGGCCCAGGTTCCCTGTGGACTCACTGACACCGCGGGGGACCCAGGTTCCCTGTGGACTCACTGACACCGCGGGGGGCCAGGTTCCCTGTGGACTCACTGACACCGCGGGGGGCACAGGTTCCCTGTGGACTCACTGACACCGCGGGGGGCCAGGTTCCCTGTGGACTCACTGACACCGCGGGGGGCCAGGTTCCCTGTGGACTCACTGACACCGCGGGGGGCACAGGTTCCCTGTGGACTCACTGACACCGCGGGGGGCCCAGGTTCCCTGTGGACTCACTGACACCGCGGGGGGCACAGGTTCCCTGTGGACTCACTGACACCGCGGGGGGCCCAGGTTCCCTGTGGACTCACTGACACCGCGGGGGGCCCAGGTTCCCTGTGGACTCACTGACACCGCGGGGGGCCCAGGTTCCCTGTGGACTCACTGACACCGCGGGGGCGGGCCCAGGTTCCCTGTGGACTCACTGACACCGCGGGGGGCCCAGGTTCCCTGTGGACCCACTGACCCCGCGGGGGCCCAGGTTCCCTGTGGACTCACTAACACCGCGGGGGGCCCAGGTTCCCTGTGGACTCACTGACACCGCGGGGGACCCAGGTTCCCTGTGGACTCACTGACCCCGCGGGGGCCCAGGTTCCCTGTGGACCCACTGACCCCGCGGGGACCCAGGTTCCCTGTGGACTCACTGACACCGCGGGGGCGGGCCCAGGGCCCAGGTTCCCTGTGGACTCACTAACACCGCGGGGGCCCAGGTTCCCTGTGGACCCACTGACCCCGCGGGGACCCAGGTTCCCTGTGGACTCACTGACACCGCGGGGGGCCCAGGTTCCCTGTGGACTCACTAACACCGCGGGGGGCCCAGGTTCCCTGTGGACTCACTAAAACCGCGGGGGGCCCAGGTTCCCTGTGGACTCACTGACACCGCGGGGGGCCCAGGTTCCCTGTGGACTCACTGACACCGCGGGGGGCCCAGGTTCCCTGTGGACTCACTGACACCGCGGGGGGACCCAGGTTCCCTGTGGGCTCACTAACACCGCGGGGGGCCCAGGTTCCCTGTGGACTCACTGACACCGCGGGGGGACCCAGGTTCCCTGTGGACTCACTAACACCGCGGGGGACCCAGGTTCCCTGTGGACTCACTGACACCGCGGGGGGCACAGGTTCCCTGTGGACTCACTGACACCGCGGGGGCGGGCCCAGGTTCCCTGTGGACTCACTGACACCGCGGGGGGCCCAGGTTCCCTGTGGACTCACTGACACCGCGGGGGACCCAGGTTCCCTGTGGACTCACTGACACCGCGGGGGGCCAGGTTCCCTGTGGACTCACTGACACCGCGGGGGGCACAGGTTCCCTGTGGACTCACTGACACCGCGGGGGGCCAGGTTCCCTGTGGACTCACTGACACCGCGGGGGGCCAGTTTCCCTGTGGACTCACTGACACCGCGAGGGGCACAGGTTCCCTGTGGACTCACTGACACCGCGGGGGGCCCAGGTTCCCTGTGGACTCACTGACACCGCGGGGGGCACAGGTTCCCTGTGGACTCACTGACACCGCGGGGGGCCCAGGTTCCCTGTGGACTCACTGACACCGCGGGGGGCCCAGGTTCCCTGTGGACTCACTGACACCGCGGGGGGCCCAGGTTCCCTGTGGACTCACTGACACCGCGGGGGCGGGCCCAGGTTCCCTGTGGACTCACTGACACCGCGGGGGGCCCAGGTTCCCTGTGGACCCACTGACCCCGCGGGGGCCCAGGTTCCCTGTGGACTCACTAACACCGCGGGGGGCCCAGGTTCCCTGTGGACTCACTGACACCGCGGGGGACCCAGGTTCCCTGTGGACTCACTGACACCGCGGGGGCGGGCCCAGGGCCCAGGTTCCCTGTGGACTCACTAACACCGCGGGGGCCCAGGTTCCCTGTGGACCCACTGACCCCGCGGGGACCCAGGTTCCCTGTGGACTCACTAACACCGCGGGGGGCCCAGGTTCCCTGTGGACTCACTAACACCGCGGGGGCGGGCCCAGGTTCCCTGTGGGCTCACTGACACCGCGGGGGGCTCAGGTTCCCTGTGGACTCACTGACCCCGCGGGGGGCCCAGGTTCCCTGTGGACTCACTGACACCGCGGGGGCCCAGGTTCCCTGTGGACTCACTGACACCGCGGGGTGTGCCCAGGTTCCCTGTGGTCTCACTGACACCGCGGGGGGCCCAGGTTCCCTGTGGACTCACTGACACCGCGGGGGCCCAGGTTCCCTGTGGACTCACTAACACCGCGGGGGGCCCAGGTTCCCTGTGGACTCACTGACACCGCGGGGGCGGACCCAGGTTCCCTGTGGACTCACTAACACCGCGGGGGGCCCAGGTTCCCTGTGGACTCACTGACACCGCGGGGGGCCCAGGTTCCCTGTGGACTCACTGACACCGCGGGGGCGGACCCAGGTTCCCTGTGGACTCACTAACACCGCGGGGGGCCCAGGTTCCCTGTGGACTCACTAACACCGCGGGGGGCCCAGGTTCCCTGTGGACTCACTGACACCGCGGGGGGCCCAGGTTCCCTGTGGACTCACTGACACCGCGGGGGGCCCAGGTTCCCTGTGGACTCACTGACACCGCGGGGGCCCAGGTTCCCTGTGGACTCACTAACACCGCGGGGGGCCCAGGTTCCCTGTGGACTCACTGACACCGCGGGGTGCCCAGGTTCCCTGTGGACTCACTGACACCGCGGGGGGCGGCCCAGGTTCCCTGTGGACTCACTGACACCGCGGGGGGCCCAGGTTCCCTGTGGACTCACTGACACCGCGGGGGGCCCAGGTTCCCTGTGGACTCACTAACACCGCGGGGGGCCCAGGTTCCCTGTGGACTCACTGACACCGCGCGGGGCCCAGGTTCCCTGTGGACTCACTGACACCGCGGGGGGCCCAGGTTCCCTGTGGACTCACTGACACCGCGGGGGCGGACCCAGGTTCCCTGTGGACTCACTAACACCGCGGGGGCGGGCCCAGGTTCCCTGTGGACTCACTGACCCCGCGGGGGCCCAGGTTCCCTGTGGACTCACTGACACCGCGGGGGGCGGGCCCAGGTTCCCTGTGGACTCACTAACACCGCGGGGGGCCCAGGTTCCCTGTGGACTCACTGACACCGCGGGGGGCCCAGGTTCCCTGTGGACTCACTGACACCGCGGGGGGCCCAGGTTCCCTGTGGGCTCACTGACACCGCGGGGGCGGGCTCAGGTTCCCTGTGGACTCACTGACACCGCGGGGGGACCCAGGTTCCCTGTGGACTCACTGACACCGCGGGGGGCCCCGGTTCCCTGTGGACTCACTGACACCGCGGGGGCGGGCCCAGGTTCCCTGTGGACTCACTGACACCGCGGGGGCCCAGGTTCCCTGTGGACTCACTGACACCGCGGGGGGCCCAGGTTCCCTGTGGACTCACTAACACCGCGGGGGCGGGCCCAGGTTCCCTGTGGGCTCACTGACACCGCGGGGGGCTCAGGTTCCCTGTGGACTCACTGACCCCGCGGGGGGCCCAGGTTCCCTGTGGACTCACTGACACCGCGGGGGCCCAGGTTCCCTGTGGACTCACTGACACCGCGGGGTGTGCCCAGGTTCCCTGTGGTCTCACTGACACCGCGGGGGGCCCAGGTTCCCTGTGGACTCACTGACACCGCGGGGGGCCCAGGTTCCCTGTGGACTCACTGACACCGCGGGGGCGGACCCAGGTTCCCTGTGGTCTCACTAACACCGCGGGGGCCCAGGTTCCCTGTGGACTCACTGACACCGCGGGGGGCCCAGGTTCCCTGTGGACTCACTAACACCGCGGGGGCGGGCCCAGGTTCCCTGTGGGCTCACTGACACCGCGGGGGGCTCAGGTTCCCTGTGGACTCACTGACCCCGCGGGGGGCCCAGGTTCCCTGTGGACTCACTGACACCGCGGGGGCCCAGGTTCCCTGTGGACTCACTGACACCGCAGGGTGTGCCCAGGTTCCCTGTGGTCTCACTGACACCGCGGGGGGCCCAGGTTCCCTGTGGACTCACTGACACCGCAGGGTGTGCCCAGGTTCCCTGTGGTCTCACTGACACCGCGGGGGGCCCAGGTTCCCTGTGGACTCACTGACACCGCGGGGGCGGACCCAGGTTCCCTGTGGTCTCACTAACACCGCGGGGGCTCAGGTTCCCTGTGGACTCACTGACACCGCGGGGGGCCCAGGTTCCCTGTGGACTCACTAACACCGCGGGGGCGGGCCCAGGTTCCCTGTGGGCTCACTGACACCGCGGGGGGCTCAGGTTCCCTGTGGACTCACTGACCCCGCGGGGGGCCCAGGTTCCCTGTGGACTCACTGACACCGCGGGGGCCCAGGTTCCCTGTGGACTCACTGACACCGCAGGGTGTGCCCAGGTTCCCTGTGGTCTCACTGACACCGCGGGGGGCCCAGGTTCCCTGTGGACTCACTGACACCGCGGGGGGCCCAGGTTCCCTGTGGACTCACTAACACCGCGGGGGGCCCAGGTTCCCTGTGGACTCACTGACACCGCGGGGGGCCCAGGTTCCCTGTGGACTCACTGACACCGCGGGGGCGGACCCAGGTTCCCTGTGGACTCACTGACACCGCGGGGGGTCCAGGTTCCCTGTGGACTAGCTGACACCGCGGGGGGCCCATGTTCCCTGTGGACTCACTAACACCGCGGGGGCGGACCCAGGTTCCCTGTGGACTCACTGACACCGCGGGGGGCCCAGGTTCCCTGTGGACTCACTAACACCGCGGGGGGACCCAGGTTCCCTGTGGACTCACTGACACCGCGGGGGGCCCAGGTTCCCTGTGGACTCACTAACACCGCGGGGGGACCCAGGTTCCCTGTGGACTCACTGACACCGCGGGGGGCCCAGGTTCCCTGTGGACTCACTGACACCGCGGGGGACCCAGGTTCCCTGTGGACTCACTGACACCGCGGGGGGCCCAGGTTCCCTGTGGACTCACTGACACCGCGGGGGGCCCAGGTTCCCTGTGGACTCACTGACACCGCGGGGGGCCCAGGTTCCCTGTGGACTCACTGACACCGCGGGGGGCCCAGGTTCCCTGTGGACTCAGTGACACCGCGGGGGGCCCAGGTTCCCTGTGGACTCAGTGACACCGCGGGGGGCCCAGGTTCCCTGTGGACTCAGTGACACCGCGGGGGGCCCAGGTTCCCTGTGGACTCACTGACCCCGCGGGGGGCCCAGGTTCCCTGTGGACTCACTGACCCCGCGGGGGACCCAGGTTCCCTGTGGACTCACTGACACCGCGGGGGGCCCAGGTTCCCTGTGGACTCACTGACCCCGCGGGGGACCCAGGTTCCCTGTGGACTCACTGACACCGCGGGGGGCCCAGGTTCCCTGTGGACTCAGTGACACCGCGGGGGGCCCAGGTTCCCTGTGGACTCACTGACACCGCGGGGGGCCCAGGTTCCCTGTGGACTCACTGACCCCGCGGGGGACCCAGGTTCCCTGTGGACTCACTGACCCCGCGGGGGACCCAGGTTCCCTGTGGATTCAGTGACACCGCGGGGGGCCCAGGTTCCCTGTGGACCCAGTGACACCGTGGGGGGCCAGGTTCCCTGTGGACTCACTGACACCGCGGGGGGCACAGGTTCCCTGTGGACTCACTGACACCGCGGGGGGCCCAGGTTCCCTGTGGACTCACTGACACCGCGGGGGGCCCAGGTTCCCTGTGGACTCACTGACACCGCGGGGGGCCCAGGTTCCCTGTGGACTCACTGACACCGCGGGGGACCCAGGTTCCCTGTGGACTCACTGACACCGCGGGGGGCCAGGTTCCCTGTGGACTCACTGACACCGCGGGGGGCACAGGTTCCCTGTGGACTCACTGACACCGCGGGGGGCCAGGTTCCCTGTGGACTCACTGACACCGCGGGGGGCCAGGTTCCCTGTGGACTCACTGACACCGCGGGGGGCACAGGTTCCCTGTGGACTCACTGACACCGCGGGGGGCCCAGGTTCCCTGTGGACTCACTGACACCGCGGGGGGCACAGGTTCCCTGTGGACTCACTGACACCGCGGGGGGCCCAGGTTCCCTGTGGACTCACTGACACCGCGGGGGGCCCAGGTTCCCTGTGGACTCACTGACACCGCGGGGGGCCCAGGTTCCCTGTGGACTCACTGACACCGCGGGGGCGGGCCCAGGTTCCCTGTGGACTCACTGACACCGCGGGGGGCCCAGGTTCCCTGTGGACCCACTGACCCCGCGGGGGCCCAGGTTCCCTGTGGACTCACTAACACCGCGGGGGGCCCAGGTTCCCTGTGGACTCACTGACACCGCGGGGGACCCAGGTTCCCTGTGGACTCACTGACCCCGCGGGGGCCCAGGTTCCCTGTGGACCCACTGACCCCGCGGGGACCCAGGTTCCCTGTGGACTCACTGACACCGCGGGGGCGGGCCCAGGGCCCAGGTTCCCTGTGGACTCACTGACACCGCGGGGGCCCAGGTTCCCTGTGGACCCACTGACCCCGCGGGGACCCAGGTTCCCTGTGGACTCACTGACACCGCGGGGGGCCCAGGTTCCCTGTGGACTCACTGACACCGCGGGGGGCCCAGGTTCCCTGTGGACTCACTGACACCGCGGGGGGACCCAGGTTCCCTGTGGACTCACTAACACCGCGGGGGGCCCAGGTTCCCTGTGGACTCACTGACACCGCGGGGGGACCCAGGTTCCCTGTGGACTCACTAACACCGCGGGGGACCCAGGTTCCCTGTGGACTCACTGACACCGCGGGGGGCACAGGTTCCCTGTGGACTCACTGACACCGCGGGGGACCCAGGTTCCCTGTGGACTCACTGACACCGCGGGGGGCCAGGTTCCCTGTGGACTCACTGACACCGCGGGGGGCACAGGTTCCCTGTGGACTCACTGACACCGCGGGGGGCCAGGTTCCCTGTGGACTCACTGACACCGCGGGGGGCCAGTTTCCCTGTGGACTCACTGACACCGCGGGGGGCACAGGTTCCCTGTGGACTCACTGACACCGCGGGGGGCCCAGGTTCCCTGTGGACTCACTGACACCGCGGGGGGCACAGGTTCCCTGTGGACTCACTGACACCGCGGGGGGCCCAGGTTCCCTGTGGACTCACTGACACCGCGGGGGGCCCAGGTTCCCTGTGGACTCACTGACACCGCGGGGGGCCCAGGTTCCCTGTGGACTCACTGACACCGCGGGGGCGGGCCCAGGTTCCCTGTGGACTCACTGACACCGCGGGGGGCCCAGGTTCCCTGTGGACCCACTGACCCCGCGGGGGCCCAGGTTCCCTGTGGACTCACTAACACCGCGGGGGGCCCAGGTTCCCTGTGGACTCACTGACACCGCGGGGGACCCAGGTTCCCTGTGGACTCACTGACACCGCGGGGGCGGGCCCAGGGCCCAGGTTCCCTGTGGACTCACTAACACCGCGGGGGCCCAGGTTCCCTGTGGACCCACTGACCCCGCGGGGACCCAGGTTCCCTGTGGACTCACTAACACCGCGGGGGGCCCAGGTTCCCTGTGGACTCACTAACACCGCGGGGGCGGGCCCAGGTTCCCTGTGGGCTCACTGACACCGCGGGGGGCTCAGGTTCCCTGTGGACTCACTGACCCCGCGGGGGGCCCAGGTTCCCTGTGGACTCACTGACACCGCGGGGGCCCAGGTTCCCTGTGGACTCACTGACACCGCGGGGTGTGCCCAGGTTCCCTGTGGTCTCACTGACACCGCGGGGGGCCCAGGTTCCCTGTGGACTCACTGACACCGCGGGGGGCCCAGGTTCCCTGTGGACTCACTAACACCGCGGGGGGCCCAGGTTCCCTGTGGACTCACTGACACCGCGGGGGGCCCAGGTTCCCTGTGGACTCACTGACACCGCGGGGGCGGACCCAGGTTCCCTGTGGACTCACTGACACCGCGGGGGGTCCAGGTTCCCTGTGGACTCACTGACACCGCGGGGGGCCCAGGTTCCCTGTGGACTCACTAACACCGCGGGGGGCCCAGGTTCCCTGTGGACTCACTGACACCGCGGGGGGCCCAGGTTCCCTGTGGACTCACTGACACCGCGGGGGGCCCAGGTTCCCTGTGGACTCACTGACACCGCTGGGGCCCAGGTTCCCTGTGGACTCACTAACACCGCGGGGGGCCCAGGTTCCCTGTGGACTCACTGACACCGCGGGGGGCCCAGGTTCCCTGTGGACTCACTGACACCGCGGGGGCGGACCCAGGTTCCCTGTGGACTCACTAACACCGCGGGGGGCCCAGGTTCCCTGTGGACTCACTGACACCGCGGGGGGCCCAGGTTCCCTGTGGACTCACTGACACCGCGGGGGCCCAGGTTCCCTGTGGACTCACTAACACCGCGGGGGGCCCAGGTTCCCTGTGGACTCACTGACACCGCGGGGGGCCCAGGTTCCCTGTGGACTCACTGACACCGCGGGGGGCCCAGGTTCCCTGTGGACTCACTGACACCGCGGGGGCGGACCCAGGTTCCCTGTGGACTCACTAACACCGCGGGGGGCCCAGGTTCCCTGTGGACTCACTGACACCGCGGGGGGCCCAGGTTCCCTGTGGACTCACTGACACCGCGGGGGCGGACCCAGGTTCCCTGTGGACTCACTAACACCGCGGGGGGCCCAGGTTCCCTGTGGACTCACTAACACCGCGGGGGGCCCAGGTTCCCTGTGGACTCACTGACACCGCGGGGGGCCCAGGTTCCCTGTGGACTCACTGACACCGCGGGGGGCCCAGGTTCCCTGTGGACTCACTGACACCGCGGGGGCCCAGGTTCCCTGTGGACTCACTAACACCGCGGGGGGCCCAGGTTCCCTGTGGACTCACTGACACCGCGGGGTGCCCAGGTTCCCTGTGGACTCACTGACACCGCGGGGGGCGGCCCAGGTTCCCTGTGGACTCACTGACACCGCGGGGGGCCCAGGTTCCCTGTGGACTCACTGACACCGCGGGGGGCCCAGGTTCCCTGTGGACTCACTAACACCGCGGGGGGCCCAGGTTCCCTGTGGACTCACTGACACCGCGCGGGGCCCAGGTTCCCTGTGGACTCACTGACACCGCGGGGGGCCCAGGTTCCCTGTGGACTCACTGACACCGCGGGGGCGGACCCAGGTTCCCTGTGGACTCACTAACACCGCGGGGGCGGGCCCAGGTTCCCTGTGGACTCACTGACCCCGCGGGGGCCCAGGTTCCCTGTGGACTCACTGACACCGCGGGGGGCGGGCCCAGGTTCCCTGTGGACTCACTAACACCGCGGGGGGCCCAGGTTCCCTGTGGACTCACTGACACCGCGGGGGGCCCAGGTTCCCTGTGGACTCACTGACACCGCGGGGGGCCCAGGTTCCCTGTGGGCTCACTGACACCGCGGGGGCGGGCTCAGGTTCCCTGTGGACTCACTGACACCGCGGGGGGACCCAGGTTCCCTGTGGACTCACTGACACCGCGGGGGGCCCCGGTTCCCTGTGGACTCACTGACACCGCGGGGGCGGGCCCAGGTTCCCTGTGGACTCACTGACACCGCGGGGGCCCAGGTTCCCTGTGGACTCACTGACACCGCGGGGGGCCCAGGTTCCCTGTGGACTCACTAACACCGCGGGGGCGGGCCCAGGTTCCCTGTGGGCTCACTGACACCGCGGGGGGCTCAGGTTCCCTGTGGACTCACTGACCCCGCGGGGGGCCCAGGTTCCCTGTGGACTCACTGACACCGCGGGGGCCCAGGTTCCCTGTGGACTCACTGACACCGCGGGGTGTGCCCAGGTTCCCTGTGGTCTCACTGACACCGCGGGGGGCCCAGGTTCCCTGTGGACTCACTGACACCGCGGGGGGCCCAGGTTCCCTGTGGACTCACTGACACCGCGGGGGCGGACCCAGGTTCCCTGTGGTCTCACTAACACCGCGGGGGCCCAGGTTCCCTGTGGACTCACTGACACCGCGGGGGGCCCAGGTTCCCTGTGGACTCACTAACACCGCGGGGGCGGGCCCAGGTTCCCTGTGGGCTCACTGACACCGCGGGGGGCTCAGGTTCCCTGTGGACTCACTGACCCCGCGGGGGGCCCAGGTTCCCTGTGGACTCACTGACACCGCGGGGGCCCAGGTTCCCTGTGGACTCACTGACACCGCAGGGTGTGCCCAGGTTCCCTGTGGTCTCACTGACACCGCGGGGGGCCCAGGTTCCCTGTGGACTCACTGACACCGCAGGGTGTGCCCAGGTTCCCTGTGGTCTCACTGACACCGCGGGGGGCCCAGGTTCCCTGTGGACTCACTGACACCGCGGGGGCGGACCCAGGTTCCCTGTGGTCTCACTAACACCGCGGGGGCTCAGGTTCCCTGTGGACTCACTGACACCGCGGGGGGCCCAGGTTCCCTGTGGACTCACTAACACCGCGGGGGCGGGCCCAGGTTCCCTGTGGGCTCACTGACACCGCGGGGGGCTCAGGTTCCCTGTGGACTCACTGACCCCGCGGGGGGCCCAGGTTCCCTGTGGACTCACTGACACCGCGGGGGCCCAGGTTCCCTGTGGACTCACTGACACCGCAGGGTGTGCCCAGGTTCCCTGTGGTCTCACTGACACCGCGGGGGGCCCAGGTTCCCTGTGGACTCACTGACACCGCGGGGGGCCCAGGTTCCCTGTGGACTCACTAACACCGCGGGGGGCCCAGGTTCCCTGTGGACTCACTGACACCGCGGGGGGCCCAGGTTCCCTGTGGACTCACTGACACCGCGGGGGCGGACCCAGGTTCCCTGTGGACTCACTGACACCGCGGGGGGTCCAGGTTCCCTGTGGACTAGCTGACACCGCGGGGGGCCCATGTTCCCTGTGGACTCACTAACACCGCGGGGGCGGACCCAGGTTCCCTGTGGACTCACTGACACCGCGGGGGGCCCAGGTTCCCTGTGGACTCACTAACACCGCGGGGGGACCCAGGTTCCCTGTGGACTCACTGACACCGCGGGGGGCCCAGGTTCCCTGTGGACTCACTAACACCGCGGGGGGACCCAGGTTCCCTGTGGACTCACTGACACCGCGGGGGGCCCAGGTTCCCTGTGGACTCACTGACACCGCGGGGGACCCAGGTTCCCTGTGGACTCACTGACACCGCGGGGGGCCCAGGTTCCCTGTGGACTCACTGACACCGCGGGGGGCCCAGGTTCCCTGTGGACTCACTGACACCGCGGGGGGCCCAGGTTCCCTGTGGACTCACTGACACCGCGGGGGGCCCAGGTTCCCTGTGGACTCAGTGACACCGCGGGGGGCCCAGGTTCCCTGTGGACTCAGTGACACCGCGGGGGGCCCAGGTTCCCTGTGGACTCAGTGACACCGCGGGGGGCCCAGGTTCCCTGTGGACTCACTGACCCCGCGGGGGGCCCAGGTTCCCTGTGGACTCACTGACCCCGCGGGGGACCCAGGTTCCCTGTGGACTCACTGACACCGCGGGGGGCCCAGGTTCCCTGTGGACTCACTGACCCCGCGGGGGACCCAGGTTCCCTGTGGACTCACTGACACCGCGGGGGGCCCAGGTTCCCTGTGGACTCAGTGACACCGCGGGGGGCCCAGGTTCCCTGTGGACTCACTGACACCGCGGGGGGCCCAGGTTCCCTGTGGACTCACTGACCCCGCGGGGGACCCAGGTTCCCTGTGGACTCACTGACCCCGCGGGGGACCCAGGTTCCCTGTGGATTCAGTGACACCGCGGGGGGCCCAGGTTCCCTGTGGACCCAGTGACACCGTGGGGGGCCAGGTTCCCTGTGGACTCACTGACACCGCGGGGGGCACAGGTTCCCTGTGGACTCACTGACACCGCGGGGGGCCCAGGTTCCCTGTGGACTCACTGACACCGCGGGGGGCCCAGGTTCCCTGTGGACTCACTGACACCGCGGGGGGCCCAGGTTCCCTGTGGACTCACTGACACCGCGGGGGACCCAGGTTCCCTGTGGACTCACTGACACCGCGGGGGGCCAGGTTCCCTGTGGACTCACTGACACCGCGGGGGGCACAGGTTCCCTGTGGACTCACTGACACCGCGGGGGGCCAGGTTCCCTGTGGACTCACTGACACCGCGGGGGGCCAGGTTCCCTGTGGACTCACTGACACCGCGGGGGGCACAGGTTCCCTGTGGACTCACTGACACCGCGGGGGGCCCAGGTTCCCTGTGGACTCACTGACACCGCGGGGGGCACAGGTTCCCTGTGGACTCACTGACACCGCGGGGGGCCCAGGTTCCCTGTGGACTCACTGACACCGCGGGGGGCCCAGGTTCCCTGTGGACTCACTGACACCGCGGGGGGCCCAGGTTCCCTGTGGACTCACTGACACCGCGGGGGCGGGCCCAGGTTCCCTGTGGACTCACTGACACCGCGGGGGGCCCAGGTTCCCTGTGGACCCACTGACCCCGCGGGGGCCCAGGTTCCCTGTGGACTCACTAACACCGCGGGGGGCCCAGGTTCCCTGTGGACTCACTGACACCGCGGGGGACCCAGGTTCCCTGTGGACTCACTGACCCCGCGGGGGCCCAGGTTCCCTGTGGACCCACTGACCCCGCGGAGACCCAGGTTCCCTGTGGACTCACTGACACCGCGGGGGCGGGCCCAGGGCCCAGGTTCCCTGTGGACTCACTGACACCGCGGGGGCCCAGGTTCCCTGTGGACCCACTGACCCCGCGGGGACCCAGGTTCCCTGTGGACTCACTGACACCGCGGGGGGCCCAGGTTCCCTGTGGACTCACTGACACCGCGGGGGGCCCAGGTTCCCTGTGGACTCACTGACACCGCGGGGGGACCCAGGTTCCCTGTGGACTCACTGACACCGCGGGGGGCCCAGGTTCCCTGTGGACTCACTGACACCGCGGGGGGACCCAGGTTCCCTGTGGACTCACTAACACCGCGGGGGACCCAGGTTCCCTGTGGACTCACTGACACCGCGGGGGGCACAGGTTCCCTGTGGACTCACTGACACCGCGGGGGCGGGCCCAGGTTCCCTGTGGACTCACTGACACCGCGGGGGGCCCAGGTTCCCTGTGGACTCACTGACACCGCGGGGGACCCAGGTTCCCTGTGGACTCACTGACACCGCGGGGGGCCAGGTTCCCTGTGGACTCACTGACACCGCGGGGGGCACAGGTTCCCTGTGGACTCACTGACACCGCGGGGGGCCAGGTTCCCTGTGGACTCACTGACACCGCGGGGGGCCAGGTTCCCTGTGGACTCACTGACACCGCGGGGGGCACAGGTTCCCTGTGGACTCACTGACACCGCGGGGGGCCCAGGTTCCCTGTGGACTCACTGACACCGCGGGGGGCACAGGTTCCCTGTGGACTCACTGACACCGCGGGGGGCCCAGGTTCCCTGTGGACTCACTGACACCGCGGGGGGCCCAGGTTCCCTGTGGACTCACTGACACCGCGGGGGGCCCAGGTTCCCTGTGGACTCACTGACACCGCGGGGGCGGGCCCAGGTTCCCTGTGGACTCACTGACACCGCGGGGGGCCCAGGTTCCCTGTGGACCCACTGACCCCGCGGGGGCCCAGGTTCCCTGTGGACTCACTAACACCGCGGGGGGCCCAGGTTCCCTGTGGACTCACTGACACCGCGGGGGACCCAGGTTCCCTGTGGACTCACTGACACCGCGGGGGCGGGCCCAGGGCCCAGGTTCCCTGTGGACTCACTAACACCGCGGGGGCCCAGGTTCCCTGTGGACCCACTGACCCCGTTGGGACCCAGGTTCCCTGTGGACTCACTAACACCGCGGGGGGCCCAGGTTCCCTGTGGACTCACTAACACCGCGGGGGGCCCAGGTTCCCTGTGGACTCACTAACACCGCGGGGGGCCCAGGTTCCCTGTGGACTCACTGACACCGCGGGGCCCCCAGGTTCCCTGTGGACTCACCGACACCGCGGGGACCCAGGTTCCCTGTGGACTCACTGACACCGCGGGGGGCCCAGGTTCCCTGTGGACTCACTAACACCGCGGGGGGCCCAGGTTCCCTGTGGACTCACTGACACCGCGGGGGCCCAGGTTCCCTGTGGACTCACTGACACCGCGGGGGGCCCAGGTTCCCTGTGGACTCACTGACACCGCGGGGACCCAGGTTCCCTGTGGACTCACTGACACCGCGGGGGGCCCAGGTTCCCTGTGGACTCACTGACACCGCGGGGGGCCCAGGTTCCCTGTGGACTCACTGACACCGCGGGGGCCCAGGTTCCCTGTGGACTCACTGACACCGCGGGGGGCCCAGGTTCCCTGTGGACCCACTGACCCCGCGGGGGCCCAGGTTCCCTGTGGACTCACTAACACCGCGGGGGGCCCAGGTTCCCTGTGGACTCACTGACACCGCGGGGGACCCAGGTTCCCTGTGGACTCACTGACACCGCGGGGGCGGGCCCAGGGCCCAGGTTCCCTGTGGACTCACTAACACCGCGGGGGCCCAGGTTCCCTGTGGACCCACTGACCCCGCGGGGACCCAGGTTCCCTGTGGACTCACTAACACCGCGGGGGGCCCAGGTTCCCTGTGGACTCACTAACACCGCGGGGGGCCCAGGTTCCCTGTGGACTCACTAACACCGCGGGGGGCCCAGGTTCCCTGTGGACTCACTGACACCGCGGGGCCCCCAGGTTCCCTGTGGACTCACTGACACCGCGGGGACCCAGGTTCCCTGTGGACTCACTGACACCGCGGGGGGCCCAGGTTCCCTGTGGACTCACTAACACCGCGGGGGGCCCAGGTTCCCTGTGGACTCACTGACACCGCGGGGGCCCAGGTTCCCTGTGGACTCACTGACACCGCGGGGGGCCCAGGTTCCCTGTGGACTCACTGACACCGCGGGGGACCCAGGTTCCCTGTGGACTCACTGACACCGCGGGGGGCCAGGTTCCCTGTGGACTCACTGACACCGCGGGGGGCACAGGTTCCCTGTGGACTCACTGACACCGCGGGGGGCCAGGTTCCCTGTGGACTCACTGACACCGCGGGGGCGGACCCAGGTTCCCTGTGGACTCACTGACACCGCGGGGGCCCAGGTTCCCTGTGGACTCACTGACACCGCGGGGGGCCCAGGTTCCCTGTGGACCCACTGACACCGCGGGGGCCCAGGTTCCCTGTGGACTCACTAACACCGCGGGGGGCCCAGGTTCCCTGTGGACTCACTGACACCGCGGGGGACCCAGGTTCCCTGTGGACTCACTGACACCGCGGGGGGCCCAGGTTCCCTGTGGACTCACTGACACCGCGGGGGACCCAGGTTCCCTGTGGACTCACTGACACCGCGGGGGGCCCAGGTTCCCTGTGGACTCACTGACACCGCGGGGGGCACAGGTTCCCTGTGGACTCACTGACACCGCGGGGGGCCCAGGTTCCCTGTGGACTCACTGACACCGCGGGGGGCCCAGGTTCCCTGTGGACCCACTGACACTGCGGGGGGCGGGCCCAGGTTCCCTGTGGGCTCACTGACACCGCGGGGGGCCCAGGGCCCAGGTTCCCTGTGGACTCACTGACACTGCGGGGGGCCCAGGTTCCCTGTGGACCCACTGACACCGCGGGGGGCGGGCCCAGGTTCCCTGTGGACTCACTGACACCGCGGGGGGCCCAGGTTCCCTGTGGGCTCACTGACACCGCGGGGGGCCCAGGGCCCAGGTTCCCTGTGGGCTCACTGACACCGCGGGGGGCCCAGGGCCCAGGTTCCCTGTGGGCTCACTGACACCGCGGGGCCCAGGGCCCAGGTTCCCTGTGGACTCACTGACACCGCGGGGGGCCCAGGGCCCAGGTTCCCTGTGGACTCACTGACACCGCGGGGGGCCCAGGTTCCCTGTGGACTCACTGACACCGCGGGGGGCCCGTTTCCCTGTGGACTCACTGACACCGCGGGGGGCCCAGGTTCCCTGTGGGCTGACTGACACCGCGGGGGGCCCAGGTTCCCTGTGGACTCACTGACACCGCGGGGGCCCAGGTTCCCTGTGGACTCACTGACACCGCGGGGGGCCCAGGTTCCCTGTGGACCCACTGACACCGCGGGGGCCCAGGTTCCCTGTGGACTCACTAACACCGCGGGGGGCCCAGGTTCCCTGTGGACTCACTGACACCGCGGGGGACCCAGGTTCCCTGTGGACTCACTGACACCGCGGGGGGCCCAGGTTCCCTGTGGACTCACTGACACCGCGGGGGACCCAGGTTCCCTGTGGACTCACTGACACCGCGGGGGGCCCAGGTTCCCTGTGGACTCACTGACACCGCGGGGGGCACAGGTTCCCTGTGGACTCACTGACACCGCGGGGGGCCCAGGTTCCCTGTGGACTCACTGACACCGCGGGGGGCCCAGGTTCCCTGTGGACCCACTGACACTGCGGGGGGCGGGCCCAGGTTCCCTGTGGGCTCACTGACACCGCGGGGGGCCCAGGGCCCAGGTTCCCTGTGGACTCACTGACACTGCGGGGGGCCCAGGTTCCCTGTGGACCCACTGACACCGCGGGGGGCGGGCCCAGGTTCCCTGTGGACTCACTGACACCGCGGGGGGCCCAGGTTCCCTGTGGGCTCACTGACACCGCGGGGGGCCCAGGGCCCAGGTTCCCTGTGGGCTCACTGACACCGCGGGGGGCCCAGGGCCCAGGTTCCCTGTGGGCTCACTGACACCGCGGGGCCCAGGGCCCAGGTTCCCTGTGGACTCACTGACACCGCGGGGGGCCCAGGGCCCAGGTTCCCTGTGGACTCACTGACACCGCGGGGGGCCCAGGTTCCCTGTGGACTCACTGACACCGCGGGGGGCCCGTTTCCCTGTGGACTCACTGACACCGCGGGGGGCCCAGGTTCCCTGTGGGCTGACTGACACCGCGGGGGGCCCAGGTTCCCTGTGGACTCACTGACACCCCGGGGGGACCCAGGTTCCCTGTGGACTGACTGACACCGCGGGGGGCCCAGGTTCCCTGTGGTCTCACTGACACCGCGGGGGGCCCAGGTTCCCTGTGGACTCACTGACACCGCGGGGCCCAGGGCCCAGGTTCCCTGTGGACTCACTAACACCGCGGGGGGCCCAGGTTCCCTGTGGACTGACTGACACCGCGGGGGCGGGCCCAGGTTCCCTGTGGACTCACTGACACCGCGGGGGGCCCAGGTTCCCTGTGGACTCACTGACACCGCGGGGGGCACAGGTTCCCTGTGGACTCACTGACACCGCGGGGGGCCCAGGTTCCCTGTGGACTCACTGACACCGCGGGGGGCCCAGGTTCCCTGTGGACTCACTGACACCGCGGGGGGCCCAGGTTCCCTGTGGACTCACTGACACCGCGGGGGGCCCAGGTTCCCTGTGGACTCACTGACACCGCGGGGGGCCCAGGTTCCCTGTGGACTCACTAACACCGCGGGGGGCCCAGGTTCCCTGTGGACTCACTGACCCCGCGGGGGGCCCAGGTTCCCTGTGGACTGACTGACACCGCGGGGGGCACAGGTTCCCTGTGGACTCACTGACACCGCGGGGGGCCCAGGTTCCCTGTGGACTCACTGACACCGCGGGGGGCCCAGGTTCCCTGTGGGCTCACTGACACCGCGGGGGGCCCAGGTTCCCTGTGGACTCACTAACACCGCGGGGGGCACAGGTTCCCTGTGGACTCACTGACACCGCGGGGGCGGACCCAGGTTCCCTGTGGACTCACTGACACCGCGGGGGGCCCAGGTTCCCTGTGGACTCACTGACACCCCGGGGGGCCCAGGTTCCCTGTGGACTCACTGACACCGCGGGGGCCCAGGTTCCCTGTGGACCCACTGACACCGCGGGGGGCCCAGGTTCCCTGTGGACTCACTGACACCGCGGGGGGCCCAGGTTCCCTGTGGACTCACTGACACCGCGGGGGGCCCAGGTTCCCTGTGGACTCACTGACACCGCGGGGGGCCCAGGTTCCCTGTGGGCTCACTGACACCGCGGGGGGCCCAGGTTCCCTGTGGACTCACTGAAACCGCGGGGGGCCCAGGTTCCCTGTGGACTCACTGACACCGCGGGGGGCCCAGGTTCCCTGTGGACTCACTGACACCCCGGGGGGCCCAGGTTCCCTGTGGACTCACTAACACCGCGGGGGCCCAGGTTCCCTGTGGACTCACTGACACCGCGGGGGACCCAGGTTCCCTGTGGACTCACTGACACCGCGGGGGGCCCAGGTTCCCTGTGGACTCACTGACACCGCGGGGGGCCCAGGTTCCCTGTGGACTCACTGACACCGCGGGGGGCCCAGGTTCCCTGTGGACTCACTGACACCGCGGGGGGCCCAGGTTCCCTGTGGACTCACTGACACCGCGGGGGGCACAGGTTCCCTGTGGACTCACTGACACCGCGGGGGCCGGGGGGCCCAGGTTCCCTGTGGACTCACTGACACCGCGGGGGGCCCAGGTTCCCTGTGGACTCACTGACACCGCGGGGGGCCCAGGTTCCCTGTGGACTCACTGACACCGCGGGGGGCCCAGGTTCCCTGTGGACTCACTGACACCGCGGGGGGCGGACCCAGGTTCCCTGTGGACTCACTGACACCGCGGGGGGCCCAGGTTCCCTGTGGACCCACTGACACCGCGGGGGCCCAGGTTCCCTGTGGACTCACTGACACCGCGGGGGCGGACCCAGGTTCCCTGTGGACTCACTGACACCGCGGGGGACCCAGGTTCCCTGTGGACTGACTGACACCGCGGGGGGCCCAGGTTCCCTGTGGACTGACTGACACCGCGGGGGGCCCAGGTTCCCTGTGGACTGACTGACACCGCGGGGGGCCCAGGGCCCAGGGCCCAGGTTCCCTGTGGACCCACTGACACCGCGGACCCAGGTTCCCTGTGGACTGACTGACACCGCGGGGACCCAGGGCCCAGGTTCCCTGTGGACTCACTGACACCGCGGGGACCCAGGGCCCAGGTTCCCTGTGGACTCACTGACACCGCGGGGGGCCCAGGTTCCCTGTGGACTCACTGACACCGCGGGGGGCCCAGGTTCCCTGTGGACTCACTGACACCGCGGGGGGCCCAGGTTCCCTGTGGACTCACTGACACCGCGGGGACCCAGGGCCCAGGTTCCCTGTGGACTCACTGACACCGCGGGGACCCAGGGCCCAGGTTCCCTGTGGACTCACTGACACCGCGGGGACCCAGGGCCCAGGTTCCCTGTGGACTCACTGACACCGCGGGGACCCAGGGCCCAGGTTCCCTGTGGACTCACTGACACCGCGGGGACCCAGGGCCCAGGTTCCCTGTGGACTCACTGACACCGCGGGGACCCAGGGCCCAGGTTCCCTGTGGACTCACTGACACCGCGGGGACCCAGGGCCCAGGTTCCCTGTGGACTCACTGACACCGCGGGGACCCAGGGCCCAGGTTCCCTGTGGACTCACTGACACCGCGGGGACCCAGGGCCCAGGTTCCCTGTGGACTCACTGACACCGCGGGGACCCAGGGCCCAGGTTCCCTGTGGACTCACTGACACCGCGGGGACCCAGGGCCCAGGTTCCCTGTGGACTCACTGACACCGCGGGGGGTCCAGGTTCCCTGTGGACTCACTGACACCGCGGGGGGCCCAGGTTCCCTGTGGACTCACTGACACCGCGGGGGGTCCAGGTTCCCTGTGGACTCACTGACACCGCGGGGGACCCAGGTTCCCTGTGGACTCACTGACACCGCGGGGGCGGACCCAGGTTCCCTGTGGACTCACTGACACCGCGGGGGGCCCAGGTTCCCTGTGGACTCACTGACACCGCGGGGGGCCCAGGTTCCCTGTGGACTCACTGACACCGCGGGGGGCCCAGGTTCCCTGTGGACTCACTGACACCGCGGGGGCGGACCCAGGTTCCCTGTGGACTCACTAACACCGCGGGGGGCCCAGGTTCCCTGTGGACTCACTGACACCGCGGGGGCGGACCCAGGTTCCCTGTGGACTCACTGACACCGCGGGGGGCCCAGGTTCCCTGTGGACTCACTGACACCGCGGGGGGCCCAGGTTCCCTGTGGACTCACTGACACCGCGGGGGGCCCAGGTTCCCTGTGGACTCACTGACACCGCGGGGGACCCAGGTTCCCTGTGGACTCACTGACACCGCGGGGGACCCAGGTTCCCTGTGGACTCACTGACACCGCGGGGGACCCAGGTTCCCTGTGGACTCACTAACACCGCGGGGGACCCAGGTTCCCTGTGGACTCACTGACACCGCGGGGGACCCAGGTTCCCTGTGGACTCACTGACACCGCGGGGGACCCAGGTTCCCTGTGGACTCACTAACACCGCGGGGGACCCAGGTTCCCTGTGGACTCACTGACACCGCGGGGGACCCAGGTTCCCTGTGGACTCACTGACACCGCGGGGGGCGGACCCAGGTTCCCTGTGGACTCACTGACACCGCGGGGGACCCAGGTTCCCTGTGGACTCACTAACACCGCGGGCGGACCCAGGTTCCCTGTGGACCCAGTGACACCGCGGCGGACCCAGGTTCCCTGTGGACTCACTAACACCGCGGGGGACCCAGGTTCCCTGTGGACTCACTAACACCGCGGGGGCGGGCCCAGGTTCCCTGTGGACTCAGTGACCCCGCGGGGGGACCCAGGTTCCCTGTGGACTCACTGACCCCGCGGGGGGACCCAGGTTCCCTGTGGACTCAGTGACCCCGCGGGGGGACCCAGGTTCCCTGTGGACTCAGTGACCCCGCGGGGGGACCCAGGTTCCCTGTGGACTCACTGACACCGCGGGGGGACCCAGGTTCCCTGTGGACTCACTGACACCGCGGGGGCCCAGGTTCCCTGTGGACTCACTGACACCGCGGAGGGCCCAGGTTCCCTGTGGACTCACTGACACCGCGGGGGGCCCAGGTTCCCTGTGGACTCACTGACCCCGCGGGGGCCCAGGTTCCCTGTGGACTCACTGACACCGCGGGGGGCCCAGGTTCCCTGTGGACTCACTGACACCGCGGGGGGCCCAGGTTCCCTGTGGACTCACTGACACCGCGGGGGGCCCAGGTTCCCTGTGGACTCACTGACACCGCGGGGGACCCAGGTTCCCTGTGGACTCACTGACACCGCGGGGGGCCCAGGTTCCCTGTGGACTCACTGACACCGCGGGGGGCCCAGGTTCCCTGTGGACTCACTGACACCGCGGGGGGCCCAGGTTCCCTGTGGACTCACTAACACCGCGGGGGGCCCAGGTTCCCTGTGGACTCACTGACACCGCGGGGGGCCCAGGTTCCCTGTGGACTCACTGACACCGCGGGGGGCCCAGGTTCCCTGTGGACCCACTGACACCGCGGGGGGCCCAGGTTCCCTGTGGACTCACTGACACCGCGGGGGGCCCAGGTTCCCTGTGGACTCACTGACACCGCGGGGGGCCCAGGTTCCCTGTGGACTCACTGACACCGCGGGGGGCCCAGGTTCCCTGTGGACTCACTGACACCGCGGGGGGCCCAGGTTCCCTGTGGACTCACTGACACCGCGGGGGGCCCAGGTTCCCTGTGGACTCACTGACACCGCGGGGGGCCCAGGTTCCCTGTGGACTCACTGACACCGCGGGGGCGGACCCAGGTTCCCTGTGGACTCACTGACACCGCGGGGGGCCCAGGTTCCCTGTGGACTCACTGACACCGCGGGGTCCCAGGTTCCCTGTGGACTCACTGACACCGCGGGGGGCCCAGGTTCCCTGTGGACTCACTGACACCGCGGGGGACCCAGGTTCCCTGTGGACTCACTGACACCGCGGGGGGCCCAGGTTCCCTGTGGACTCACTGACACCGCGGGGGGCCCAGGTTCCCTGTGGACTCACTGACACCGCGGGGGGCCCAGGTTCCCTGTGGACTCACTGACACCGCGGGGGGCCCAGGTTCCCTGTGGACTCACTGACACCGCGGGGGACCCAGGTTCCCTGTGGACTCACTGACCCCGCGGGGGCGGGCCCAGGTTCCCTGTGGACTCACTGACACCGCGGGGGGCCCAGGTTCCCTGTGGACTCACTGACACCGCGGGGCCCAGGTTCCCTGTGGACTCACTGACACCGCGGGGGGCCCAGGTTCCCTGTGGACTCACTGACACCGCGGGGGACCCAGGTTCCCTGTGGACTCACTGACACCGCGGGGGCCCAGGTTCCCTGTGGACTCACTGACACCGCGGGGGGCCCAGGTTCCCTGTGGACTCACTGACACCGCGGGGGGCCCAGGTTCCCTGTGGACTCACTGACACCGCGGGGGGCCCAGGTTCCCTGTGGACTCACTGACCCCGCGGGGGGCCCAGGTTCCCTGTGGACTCACTGACACCGCGGGGGACCCAGGTTCCCTGTGGACTCACTGACACCGCGGGGGGCCCAGGTTCCCTGTGGACTCACTGACACCGCGGGGGGCCCAGGTTCCCTGTGGACTCACTGACACCGCGGGGGGCCCAGGTTCCCTGTGGACTCACTGACACCGCGGGGGGCCCAGGTTCCCTGTGGACTCACTGACACCGCGGGGGGCCCAGGTTCCCTGTGGACTCACTAACACCGCGGGGGGCCCAGGTTCCCTGTGGACTCACTGACACCGCGGGGGGCCCAGGTTCCCTGTGGACTCACTGACACCGCGGGGGCGGACCCAGATTCCCTGTGGACTCACTGACACCGCGGGGGGCCCAGGTTCCCTGTGGACTCACTGACACCGCGGGGTCCCAGGTTCCCTGTGGACTCACTGACACCGCGGGGGGCCCAGGTTCCCTGTGGACTCACTGACACCGCGGGGTCCCAGGTTCCCTGTGGACTCACTGACACCGCGGGGGGCCCAGGTTCCCTGTGGACTCAGTGACACCGCGGGGGACCCAGGTTCCCTGTGGACTCACTGACACCGCGGGGGACCCAGGTTCCCTGTGGACTCACTGACACCGCGGGGGGCCCAGGTTCCCTGTGGACTCACTGACACCGCGGGGGGCCCAGGTTCCCTGTGGACTCACTGACACCGCGGGGGGCCCAGGTTCCCTGTGGACTCACTGACACCGCGGGGGGCCCAGGTTCCCTGTGGACTCACTGACACCGCGGGGGGCCCAGGTTCCCTGTGGACTGACTGACACCGCGGGGGGCCCAGGTTCCCTGTGGACCCACTGACACCGCGGGGGCCCAGGTTCCCTGTGGACTCACTGACACCGCGGGGGCGGACCCAGGTTCCCTGTGGACTCACTGACACCGCGGGGGACCCAGGTTCCCTGTGGACTGACTGACACCGCGGGGGGCCCAGGTTCCCTGTGGACTGACTGACACCGCGGGGGGCCCAGGTTCCCTGTGGACTGACTGACACCGCGGGGGGCCCAGGGCCCAGGTTCCCTGTGGACCCACTGACACCGCGGACCCAGGTTCCCTGTGGACTGACTGACACCGCGGGGACCCAGGGCCCAGGTTCCCTGTGGACTCACTGACACCGCGGGGACCCAGGGCCCAGGTTCCCTGTGGACTCACTGACACCGCGGGGGGCCCAGGTTCCCTGTGGACTCACTGACACCGCGGGGGGCCCAGGTTCCCTGTGGACTCACTGACACCGCGGGGACCCAGGGCCCAGGTTCCCTGTGGACTCACTGACACCGCGGGGACCCAGGGCCCAGGTTCCCTGTGGACTCACTGACACCGCGGGGACCCAGGGCCCAGGTTCCCTGTGGACTCACTGACACCGCGGGGACCCAGGGCCCAGGTTCCCTGTGGACTCACTGACACCGCGGGGACCCAGGGCCCAGGTTCCCTGTGGACTCACTGACACCGCGGGGACCCAGGGCCCAGGTTCCCTGTGGACTCACTGACACCGCGGGGACCCAGGGCCCAGGTTCCCTGTGGACTCACTGACACCGCGGGGACCCAGGGCCCAGGTTCCCTGTGGACTCACTGACACCGCGGGGACCCAGGGCCCAGGTTCCCTGTGGACTCACTGACACCGCGGGGACCCAGGGCCCAGGTTCCCTGTGGACTCACTGACACCGCGGGGACCCAGGGCCCAGGTTCCCTGTGGACTCACTGACACCGCGGGGGGTCCAGGTTCCCTGTGGACTCACTGACACCGCGGGGGGCCCAGGTTCCCTGTGGACTCACTGACACCGCGGGGGGTCCAGGTTCCCTGTGGACTCACTGACACCGCGGGGGACCCAGGTTCCCTGTGGACTCACTGACACCGCGGGGGCGGACCCAGGTTCCCTGTGGACTCACTAACACCGCGGGGGGCCCAGGTTCCCTGTGGACTCACTGACACCGCGGGGGCGGACCCAGGTTCCCTGTGGACTCACTGACAACGCGGGGGGCCCAGGTTCCCTGTGGACTCACTGACACCGCGGGGGGCCCAGGTTCCCTGTGGACTCACTGACACCGCGGGGGGCCCAGGTTCCCTGTGGACACACTGACACCGCGGGGGACCCAGGTTCCCTGTGGACTCACTGACACCGCGGGGGGCCCAGGTTCCCTGTGGACTCACTGACACCGCGGGGGGCCCAGGTTCCCTGTGGACTCACTGACACCGCGGGGGACCCAGGTTCCCTGTGGACTCACTGACACCGCGGGGGACCCAGGTTCCCTGTGGACTCACTGACACCGCGGGGGACCCAGGTTCCCTGTGGACTCACTAACACCGCGGGGGACCCAGGTTCCCTGTGGACTCACTGACACCGCGGGGGACCCAGGTTCCCTGTGGACTCACTGACACCGCGGGGGACCCAGGTTCCCTGTGGACTCACTAACACCGCGGGGGACCCAGGTTCCCTGTGGACTCACTGACACCGCGGGGGACCCAGGTTCCCTGTGGACTCACTGACACCGCGGGGGGCGGACCCAGGTTCCCTGTGGACTCACTGACACCGCGGGGGACCCAGGTTCCCTGTGGACTCACTAACACCGCGGGCGGACCCAGGTTCCCTGTGGACCCAGTGACACCGCGGCGGACCCAGGTTCCCTGTGGACTCACTAACACCGCGGGGGACCCAGGTTCCCTGTGGACTCACTAACACCGCGGGGGCGGGCCCAGGTTCCCTGTGGACTCAGTGACCCCGCGGGGGGACCCAGGTTCCCTGTGGACTCACTGACCCCGCGGGGGGACCCAGGTTCCCTGTGGACTCAGTGACCCCGCGGGGGGACCCAGGTTCCCTGTGGACTCAGTGACCCCGCGGGGGGACCCAGGTTCCCTGTGGACTCACTGACACCGCGGGGGACCCAGGTTCCCTGTGGACTCACTGACACCGCGGGGGCCCAGGTTCCCTGTGGACTCACTGACACCGCGGAGGGCCCAGGTTCCCTGTGGACTCACTGACACCGCGGGGGGCCCAGGTTCCCTGTGGACTCACTGACCCCGCGGGGGCCCAGGTTCCCTGTGGACTCACTGACACCGCGGGGGGCCCAGGTTCCCTGTGGACTCACTGACACCGCGGGGGGCCCAGGTTCCCTGTGGACTCACTGACACCGCGGGGGGCCCAGGTTCCCTGTGGACTCACTGACACCGCGGGGGACCCAGGTTCCCTGTGGACTCACTGACACCGCGGGGGGCCCAGGTTCCCTGTGGACTCACTGACACCGCGGGGGGCCCAGGTTCCCTGTGGACTCACTGACACCGCGGGGGGCCCAGGTTCCCTGTGGACTCACTAACACCGCGGGGGGCCCAGGTTCCCTGTGGACTCACTGACACCGCGGGGGGCCCAGGTTCCCTGTGGACTCACTGACACCGCGGGGGGCCCAGGTTCCCTGTGGACCCACTGACACCGCGGGGGGCCCAGGTTCCCTGTGGACTCACTGACACCGCGGGGGGCCCAGGTTCCCTGTGGACTCACTGACACCGCGGGGGGCCCAGGTTCCCTGTGGACTCACTGACACCGCGGGGGGCCCAGGTTCCCTGTGGACTCACTGACACCGCGGGGGGCCCAGGTTCCCTGTGGACTCACTGACACCGCGGGGGGCCCAGGTTCCCTGTGGACTCACTGACACCGCGGGGGGCCCAGGTTCCCTGTGGACTCACTGACACCGCGGGGGCGGACCCAGGTTCCCTGTGGACTCACTGACACCGCGGGGGGCCCAGGTTCCCTGTGGACTCACTGACACCGCGGGGTCCCAGGTTCCCTGTGGACTCACTGACACCGCGGGGGGCCCAGGTTCCCTGTGGACTCACTGACACCGCGGGGGACCCAGGTTCCCTGTGGACTCACTGACACCGCGGGGGGCCCAGGTTCCCTGTGGACTCACTGACACCGCGGGGGGCCCAGGTTCCCTGTGGACTCACTGACACCGCGGGGGGCCCAGGTTCCCTGTGGACTCACTGACACCGCGGGGGACCCAGGTTCCCTGTGGACTCACTGACCCCGCGGGGGCGGGCCCAGGTTCCCTGTGGACTCACTGACACCGCGGGGGGCCCAGGTTCCCTGTGGACTCACTGACACCGCGGGGCCCAGGTTCCCTGTGGACTCACTGACACCGCGGGGGGCCCAGGTTCCCTGTGGACTCACTGACACCGCGGGGGACCCAGGTTCCCTGTGGACTCACTGACACCGCGGGGGCCCAGGTTCCCTGTGGACTCACTGACACCGCGGGGGGCCCAGGTTCCCTGTGGACTCACTGACACCGTGGGGGGCCCAGGTTCCCTGTGGACTCACTGACACCGCGGGGGGCCCAGGTTCCCTGTGGACTCACTGACCCCGCGGGGGGCCCAGGTTCCCTGTGGACTCACTGACACCGCGGGGGACCCAGGTTCCCTGTGGACTCACTGACACCGCGGGGGGCCCAGGTTCCCTGTGGACTCACTGACACCGCGGGGGGCCCAGGTTCCCTGTGGACTCACTGACACCGCGGGGGGCCCAGGTTCCCTGTGGACTCACTGACACCGCGGGGGGCCCAGGTTCCCTGTGGACTCACTGACACCGCGGGGGGCCCAGGTTCCCTGTGGACTCACTAACACCGCGGGGGGCCCAGGTTCCCTGTGGACTCACTGACACCGCGGGGGGCCCAGGTTCCCTGTGGACTCACTGACACCGCGGGGGCGGACCCAGGTTACCTGTGGACTCACTGACACCGCGGGGGGCCCAGGTTCCCTGTGGACTCACTGACACCGCGGGGGCGGGCCCAGGTTCCCTGTGGACTCACTGACACCGCGGGGGGCCCAGGTTCCCTGTGGACTCACTGACACCGCGGGGGGCCCAGGTTCCCTGTGGACTCACTGACACCGCGGGGGACCCAGGTTCCCTGTGGACTCACTAACACCGCGGGGGGCCCAGGTTCCCTGTGGACTCACTGACACCGCGGGGGGCCCAGGTTCCCTGTGGACTCACTGACACCGCGGGGGGCCCAGGTTCCCTGTGGACTCACTGACACCGCGGGGTCCCAGGTTCCCTGTGGACTCACTGACACCGCGGGGGGCCCAGGTTCCCTGTGGACTCACTGACACCGCGGGGTCCCAGGTTCCCTGTGGACTCACTGACACCGCGGGGGGCCCAGGTTCCCTGTGGACTCACTGACACCGCGGGGGCGGACCCAGGTTCCCTGTGGACTCACTGACACCGCGGGGGGCCCAGGTTCCCTGTGGACTCACTGACACCGCGGGGGGCCCAGGTTCCCTGTGGACTCACTGACACCGCGGGGGGCCCAGGTTCCATGTGGACTCACTGACACCGCGGGGGGCCCAGGTTCACTGTGGACTCAGTGACACCGCGGGGGGCCCAGGTTCCCTGTGGACTCACTGACACCGCGGGGGGCCCAGGTTCCCTGTGGACTCACTGACACCGCGGGGGGCCCAGGTTCCATGTGGACTCACTGACACCGCGGGGGGCCCAGGTTCCCTGTGGACTCACTGACCCCGCGGGGGCCCAGGTTCCCTGTGGACTCACTGACACCGCGGGGCCCAGGTTCCCTGTGGACTCACTGACACCGCGGGGGACCCAGGTTCCCTGTGGACTCACTGACACCGCGGGGGGCCCAGGTTCCCTGTGGACTCACTGACACCGCGGGGGGCCCAGGTTCCCTGTGGACTCACTGACACCGCGGGGGGCCCAGGTTCCCTGTGGACTCACTGACACCGCGGGGGGCCCAGGTTCCCTGTGGACTCACTGACACCGCGGGGGGCCCAGGTTCCCTGTGGACTCACTGACACCGCGGGGGGCCCAGGTTCCCTGTGGACCCACTGACACCGCGGGGGGCCCAGGTTCCCTGTGGACTCACTGACACCGCGGGGGGCCCAGGTTCCCTGTGGACTCACTGACACCGCGGGGGGCCCAGGTTCCCTGTGGACTCACTGACACCGCGGGGGGCCCAGGTTCCCTGTGGACTCACTGACACCGCGGGGGGCCCAGGTTCCCTGTGGACTCACTGACACCGCGGGGGGCCCAGGTTCCCTGTGGACTCACTGACACCGCGGGGGGCCCAGGTTCCCTGTGGACTCACTGACACCGCGGGGGCGGACCCAGGTTCCCTGTGGACTCACTGACACCGCGGGGGGCCCAGGTTCCCTGTGGACTCACTGACACCGCGGGGTCCCAGGTTCCCTGTGGACTCACTGACACCGCGGGGGGCCCAGGTTCCCTGTGGACTCACTGACACCGCGGGGGACCCAGGTTCCCTGTGGACTCACTGACACCGCGGGGGGCCCAGGTTCCCTGTGGACTCACTGACACCGCGGGGGGCCCAGGTTCCCTGTGGACTCACTGACACCGCGGGGGGCCCAGGTTCCCTGTGGACTCACTGACACCGCGGGGGGCCCAGGTTCCCTGTGGACTCACTGACACCGCGGGGGACCCAGGTTCCCTGTGGACTCACTGACCCCGCGGGGGCGGGCCCAGGTTCCCTGTGGACTCACTGACACCGCGGGGGGCCCAGGTTCCCTGTGGACTCACTGACACCGCGGGGCCCAGGTTCCCTGTGGACTCACTGACACCGCGGGGGGCCCAGGTTCCCTGTGGACTCACTGACACCGCGGGGGACCCAGGTTCCCTGTGGACTCACTGACACCGCGGGGGCCCAGGTTCCCTGTGGACTCACTGACACCGCGGGGGGCCCAGGTTCCCTGTGGACTCACTGACACCGCGGGGGGCCCAGGTTCCCTGTGGACTCACTGACACCGCGGGGGGCCCAGGTTCCCTGTGGACTCACTGACACCGCGGGGGGCCCAGGTTCCCTGTGGACCCACTGACACCGCGGGGGGCCCAGGTTCCCTGTGGACTCACTGACACCGCGGGGGGCCCAGGTTCCCTGTGGACTCACTGACACCGCGGGGGGCCCCAGGTTCCCTGTGGACTCACTGACACCGCGGGGGGACCCAGGTTCCCTGTGGACTCACTGACACCGCGGGGGGACCCAGGTTCCCTGTGGACTCACTGACACCGCGGGGGGCCCAGGTTCCCTGTGGACTCACTGACACCGCGGGGGGCCCAGGTTCCCTGTGGACTCACTGACACCGCGGGGGGCGGACCCAGGTTCCCTGTGGACTCACTGACACCGCGGGGGGCCCAGGTTCCCTGTGGACTCACTGACACCGCGGGGGGCCCAGGTTCCCTGTGGTCTCACTGACACCGCGGGGGGCCCAGGTTCCCTGTGGACTCACTGACCCCGCGGGGGGCCCAGGTTCCCTGTGGACTCACTGACACCGCGGGGGGCCCAGGTTCCCTGTGGACTCACTGACACCGCGGGGGGCCCAGGTTCCCTGTGGACTCACTGACACCGCGGGGGACCCAGGTTCCCTGTGGACTCACTGACACCGCGGGGGGCCCAGGTTCCCTGTGGACTCACTGACACCGCGGGGGGCCCAGGTTCCCTGTGGACTCACTGACACCGCGGGGGGCCCAGGTTCCCTGTGGACTCACTGACACCGCGGGGGGCCCAGGTTCCCTGTGGACTCACTGACACCGCGGGGGGCCCAGGTTCCCTGTGGACTCACTGACACCGCGGGGGGCCCAGGTTCCCTGTGGACTCACTGACACCGCGGGGGGCCCAGGTTCCCTGTGGACTCACTGACACCGCGGGGGGCCCAGGTTCCCTGTGGACTCACTGACACCGCGGGGGGCCCAGGTTCCCTGTGGACTCACTGACACCGCGGGGGGCCCCAGGTTCCCTGTGGGACTCACTGACACCGCGGGGGGCCCAGGTTCCCTGTGGACTCACTGACACCGCGGGGGGCCCAGGTTCCCTGTGGACTCACTGACACCGCGGGGGCCCAGGTTCCCTGTGGACTCACTGACACCGCGGGGGGCCCAGGTTCCCTGTGGACTCACTGACACCGCGGGGGGCCCAGGTTCCCTGTGGACTCACTGACACCGCGGGGGCCCAGGTTCCCTGTGGACTCACTGACACCGCGGGGGGCCCAGGTTCCCTGTGGACTCACTGACACCGCGGGGGCCCAGGTTCCCTGTGGACTCACTGACACCGCGGGGGGCCCAGGTTCCCTGTGGACTCACTGACACCGCGGGGGGCCCAGGTTCCCTGTGGACTCACTGACACCGCGGGGGGCCCAGGTTCCCTGTGGACTCACTGACACCGCGGGGGGACCCAGGTTCCCTGTGGACTCACTGACACCGCGGGGGGCCCAGGTTCCCTGTGGACTCACTGACACCGCGGGGGGCCCAGGTTCCCTGTGGACTCACTGACACCGCGGGGGGCCCAGGTTCCCTGTGGACTCACTGACACCGCGGGGGGCCCAGGTTCCCTGTGGACTCACTGACACCGCGGGGGGCCCAGGTTCCCTGTGGACTCACTGACACCGCGGGGGGCCCAGGTTCCCTGTGGACTCACTGACACCGCGGGGGCCCAGGTTCCCTGTGGACTCACTGACACCGCGGGGGGCCCAGGTTCCCTGTGGACTCACTGACACCGCGGGGGCCCAGGTTCCCTGTGGACTCACTGACACCGCGGGGGGCCCAGGTTCCCTGTGGACTCACTGACACCGCGGGGGCCCAGGTTCCCTGTGGACTCACTGACACCGCGGGGGGCCCAGGTTCCCTGTGGACTCACTGACACCGCGGGGGGCCCAGGTTCCCTGTGGACTCACTGACACCGCGGGGGGCCCAGGTTCCCTGTGGACTCACTGACACCGCGGGGGGCCCAGGTTCCCTGTGGACTCACTGACACCGCGGGGGGCCCAGGTTCCCTGTGGACTCACTGACACCGCGGGGGGCCCAGGTTCCCTGTGGACTCACTGACACCGCGGGGGGCCCAGGTTCCCTGTGGACTCACTGACACCGCGGGGGGCCCAGGTTCCCTGTGGACTCACTGACACCGCGGGGGGCCCAGGTTCCCTGTGGACTCACTGACACCGCGGGGGGCCCAGGTTCCCTGTGGACTCACTGACACCGCGGGGGGCCCAGGTTCCCTGTGGACTCACTGACACCGCGGGGGGCCCAGGTTCCCTGTGGACTCACTGACACCGCGGGGGGCCCAGGTTCCCTGTGGACTCACTGACACCGCGGGGGGCCCAGGTTCCCTGTGGACTCACTGACACCGCGGGGGGGCCCAGGTTCCCTGTGGACTCACTGACACCGCGGGGGGCCCAGGTTCCCTGTGGACTCACTGACACCGCGGGGGGCCCAGGTTCCCTGTGGACTCACTGACACCGCGGGGGGCCCAGGTTCCCTGTGGACTCACTGACACCGCGGGGGGCCCAGGTTCCCTGTGGACTCACTGACACCGCGGGGGGCCCAGGTTCCCTGTGGACTCACTGACACCGCGGGGGGCCCAGGTTCCCTGTGGACTCACTGACACCGCGGGGGGCCCAGGTTCCCTGTGGACTCACTGACACCGCGGGGGCCCAGGTTCCCTGTGGACTCACTGGCGGGGGCCCAGGTTCCCTGTGGACTCACTGACACCGCGGGGGCCCAGGTTCCCTGTGGACTCACTGACACCGCGGGGGCCCAGGTTCCCTGTGGACTCACTGACACCGCGGGGGGCCCAGGTTCCCTGTGGACTCACTGACACCGCGGGGGGCCCGGTTCCCTGTGGACTCACTGACACCGCGGGGGGGCCCAGGTTCCCTGTGGACTCACTGACACCGCGGGGGGCCCAGGTTCCCTGTGGACTCACTGACACCGCGGGGGGCCCAGGTTCCCTGTGGACTCACTGACACCGCGGGGGGCCCAGGTTCCCTGTGGACTCACTGACACCGCGGGGCGCCCAGGTTCCCTGTGGACTCACTGACACCGCGGGGGGCCCAGGTTCCCTGTGGACTCACTGACACCGCGGGGGGGCCCAGGTTCCCTGTGGACTCACTGACACCGCGGGGGCCCAGGTTCCCTGTGGACTCACTGACACCGCGGGGGGCCCAGGTTCCCTGTGGACTCACTGACACCGCGGGGGGCCCAGGTTCCCTGTGGACTCACTGACACCGCGGGGGCCCAGGTTCCCTGTGGACTCACTGACACCGCGGGGGGCCCAGGTTCCCTGTGGACTCACTGACACCGCGGGGGGCCCAGGTTCCCTGTGGACTCACTGACACCGCGGGCCCAGGTTCCCTGTGGACTCACTGACACCGCGGGGGGCCCAGGTTCCCTGTGGACTCACTGACACCGCGGGGGCCCAGGTTCCCTGTGGACTCACTGACACCGCGGGGGGCCCAGGTTCCCTGTGGACTCACTGACACCGCGGGGGGGCCCAGGTTCCCTGTGGACTCACTGACACCGCGGGGGGCCCAGGTTCCCTGTGGACTCACTGACACCCGCGGGGGGCCCAGGTTCCCTGTGGACTCACTGACACCGCGGGGGGCCCAGGTTCCCTGTGGACTCACTGACACCGCGGGGGGCCCAGGTTCCCTGTGGACTCACTGACACCGCGGGGGCCCAGGTCCCTGTGGACTCACTGACACCGCGGGGGGCCCAGGTTCCCTGTGGACTCACTGACACCGCGGGGGGCCCAGGTTCCCTGTGGACTCACTGACACCGCGGGGGCCCAGGTTCCCTGTGGACTCACTGACACCGCGGGGGCCCAGGTTCCCTGTGGACTCACTGACACCGCGGGGGCCCAGGTTCCCTGTGGACTCACTGACACCGCGGGGGCCCAGGTTCCCTGTGGACTCACTGACACCGCGGGGGGCCCAGGTTCCCTGTGGACTCACTGACACCGCGGGGGGCCCAGGTTCCCTGTGGACTCACTGACACCGCGGGGGGCCCAGGTTCCCTGTGGACTCACTGACACCGCGGGGGGCCCAGGTTCCCTGTGGACTCACTGACACCGCGGGGGGCCCAGGTTCCCTGTGGACTCACTGACACCGCGGGGGGCCCAGGTTCCCTGTGGACCCACTGACACCGCGGGGGGCCCAGGTTCCCTGTGGACTCACTGACACCGCGGGGGGCCCAGGTTCCCTGTGGACTCACTGACACCGCGGGGGGCCCAGGTTCCCTGTGGACTCACTGACACCGCGGGGGGCCCAGGTTCCCTGTGGACTCACTGACACCGCGGGGGCCCAGGTTCCCTGTGGACTCACTGACACCGCGGGGGGCCCAGGTTCCCTGTGGACTCACTGACACCGCGGGGGGGCCCAGGTTCCCTGTGGACTCACTGACACCGCGGGGG